>NW_007255698.1:707457-776511 GCF_000164805.1 Carlito syrichta
GGGCCGGGGAAAGTTTTGCCGCATAAATAGGGCCGGCCGGGGTCTGAGCGGGAGCCCGACGTCGGAGGAGGCGGAGAGCTGCGCGGCCCGACTGCATGCCCGCGCCCGCCAGGTGACAGCCCCGCCGGCCACGCTCCGTGACACGAGGAGTCTGCATGTCCCCGGCGCAGACATGCTCAGCTTTGTGCACGCGCGGACCCTGCTGCTTCTCGCAGTGACCTGGCGCCTCGCGACCTGCCAGTGTGAGTGCCCGCGGGGCGGGGCCGGAGCCGGAGTCCCGGCGCCGGCGTCGACGTCCGACCCTGGAGCGCGCGGCCTCGGCCCGGGGGGCTTCGCCTCTGGACTCAGAGCGAGGCGGTCGGGTGGCTGGACCCGGACCCCCGGCAGAGCGGGCCCGAGAGCGGAAGGGCCTTCCCTAGGGACGCGGCGTCCGCAGTCGACGTGCTAGGGCGTCCCCGACGGGCCGCACGGACGCCCGCCTCGAAAGCCCCCCAGCCGTGGGACGTCCCGCCCGCCCCAGGGGCTTTTGTCTCCTGGGCGCCGCGAGGCGTGTCTGGGGGAGGGGCGGGCGCGCGCCCTCTGGGGGAAGGGACCGGGAGTGCAGGAGACCAGGCCGGGCGGATGGCACCCCTCCGCCGGTCAGCGGGAGGGTGGTCTGCGGCCCCGCTGGCGACATTCCCGGGGGCCGGGCAGCGCGTGCTGGGAGGAAGGTGGTCGCTGCTTGGCACGGAGGCATTCCGGAAAGCGAAGCAAGCTCCCAGTCCGTCATCTGGCGATGGAAGCGGGCGCGTTGTTGTAGCAAGGACCTGCCCGCCTCTTGAGAGCCTTAGAACCACCCCTTGCACGTTGGCAGTGGGCATCAGACGTTTTGAGCACACTGTTAGGGGCCGGGGTTCTTCCCCTGACTTGACTCTCATTTACCATCTGACCGTGGGCAAGTCAAACTGGGCCTTTTCTAAGACGTAGGGTGGAAATTAGGTGGACTCCGAGTTCACTCTCCAGCCCTGGGTCTCATGGCCAGCCTTCCAAGTCAAGATAGGATGAAGAAAATCAGTCCCTTTTCCTCCTGAAAATGGCTGCCAAAGTACTAGACAAAGATATCGACCTGATGGGGGAGGAGGGGCTGTTTGGCCACACCCAGCACTCCAGAAAGTTGCTCCGCCCGCATGCCATGGTGGCCACCCTCCATCCTGACTGACCCACTTTTAGGACTCACACTGTGGATGCTAAGGCCTAACTGAAGGGAACAAGTTCGCAATAGCAAGTTCATTTTCTATGACCTCTGAGAGTGGGGAGAAGGAGCTGCCTCCTACAGAAAAAGTGAAAACAGGCTTGGAAATGTGGAAGGTACAGGGGCAACTGGCTTTCTGGTCAACCACCAACCGTGGTCTGGAGTAAATGTCACCAGACACACGCTCTTCAGAATGGCTTACGTCTGGGTAATTAGAAGGCCGATTTCCAAAATCTCAAGGACTTCCTGTTAATCAAGACAGGCATAATTATTCTTCCTCCTGATGGACACAATGAAGTAAACATATAATTCTTCTAATTTAACAGTAATTCTCATAAATTGCCCTTAAATGTCATTGCTGGATGTGGTCCACCCTCCTGAATTGTGACTGTTGCAACAGATGTTCTCACTCCAAATAACACACTTCTTGGCCACCTAATTAAAGCAATTTTTAGGGGTGATTCATCCTGTGGCAAGTGTGGCCACACGTGTATCCTGTATTAACCTGTAACTTTTATACCGCAGGAGAGGACTTGTAGCAATTATGACAAAGGGGCGATATTACTTTAGTTTATTTTGCCCATTATTTTTCAAGATCTTTAATCCACAGTTCTTCCACTTATACAAAGCAATTCTTTCTCAGGGGCAAAAGTGATAAATACTGGTAAAATGACCTTACCTAATTTAAGTGAACTACTTTGAAACCAAAATTCAGATGTCTGAATTAATCCCTTTTCATAGTTAATAATGTGCAATTTAGACCTTTTGACAAAAGAATATCAAGAGTGGTACAAACTCAATGATGTACTAAGGAACCTTCGACGTTTTATAAAAAACAAGATCTGCTTTAGGTGACTTACTTGCCCAAATGTTCCCTTTTTTAGATTTTTAGATATTAAAACTGAATTAAGCTATAAATTAAATTTCCCCATCAATCTACTGGGCTTGTCTGACAGCAATTTATCTGTGCAGTTTGCCAGTTTAATTGCTAAACATTAGAATTGTCCTTCAGACACATTAATATTTCACAGCATTTATAAAATAGTAAATAATTAACAATTTAATTCAAATATATTTACATATTAATATTGCAAACTAATCACCTTGCTGATCCCTGCCATACTTTTGACTTGCATAATTTCTAAGTCATTAAAATAGTCTCAATAAAAAGTATAATTGATCCTTTAATTAGGTAACTTATTTTTACAAACTTGTGTATCTATTTGTTGATTACTGCTATCGATCAATGAAATTATACCAATAATTATTTCCCTCTTTCCTTTTATTTTTATAGCTTTACAAGAGGTGAGTCAAATTATTTTTGGAATATTTTGTAATACTTTGATTCCCTTGGTTACAGTGTTGTCTTCTCTGGGGTGGAAGGGGAAATTACGTTGGTATTGACTAACCTGGACTCCCAAAAAAATCACCAAGTGTATTGGTAGTCAGAAACTGGCTGCTTTAGAAAGTACCCACCCCATTTTTCACAATGGGTGGGGCTACTGAATAAGACTAGCTTTATAAAATACCCATAAGAAATATGCAGTAATTAACCCAATAGGAGTTTTGAGTTTTAACATCAACTGCTGAAGAAGACTTCACTGGGCTAGAAAATCTTGTCATTCCCTTGGAATCAAAAGTATTTATTTTGAATAAATTCTTGGCTTGTGAATTGAACTTGAGGTGTATTTACAGATAAGTATATATATTTGGTTCCATACATAACATTTTATTTAACTTATTGGTAACAATTTTAAATTGTATTTTGAAATATTAAATTAAGATAATAGTAAGGTGCACAGTATAGTGTACTCTGTAGGTGTGTTTGTGTATGACACCAGAATGGGAACTGTTTTTAAATGTATATAAAATTCTCCTCCTAATAATCTTTTATTTTTTCTTTTCTAGGAAACTATAAGAAAGGTAAGAGTCCAATACTTCTCCTTAACTATCTGAAATTATCACGGATAATATATAATTTAACTAAATTTGTAGTTGACTATAGAAATAAACTGCTTTTTCAAGATTTTGCTCACATGAATATTCATTAGCTAAACCATAAAATAAAGTAAGTTTGATGTTTAAGATAATGGAATGTTGTTGTCTTCAAGAATCACCTCTTAATTACATTTATATCCTACAACCTAGTGATTTACACACTAAAGAACAAAAAGACTTGTCTTTATTCTGGAGATAAAATGCAAATTATGTTAATTATAGGTAGTCAATGAAAGTTTATTTTAAAGGGATTTGACTATATAACTGTGCTGTTAGAGATGTAACAAAATGGTCATTTCATCTGCAGTTATCATTTTACTAAAAATACTGTGTGTAATATTGTCCTAAAAGCTGGAGCCTGGGGCAGTTTTCAGTCTCCCAGATGAAAAAAATTACATGTAATTATATTAAAAACCATATACTTTATCTATTGTATTGTACCAAGTTTTTAGCTACCATCTATCTCATAACAGTGTGGTGAGATCAGTGTTACCAACTAATTATTTTCAAGCAGGATTTGCATGTTCACTGGAAATGATTTAGACATTAATTATTGTATTGTTTATATCTTCCTTGTAGGGCCCAACTGGAGATAGGGGACCACGCGGAGAAAGGGTGTGTAATTTTTGAACTACTAAAGGGCTTTGACCTGTATTTAACAACCCTATGTTAGAAACTATATAGGAGACTGGCAATTTATGAAAATAGCATGTATCCAAATAATTGTACCACCTTTTAGGTCAATAATGTCCTATAGAAGAGATGAATGAGCATTGTTATACATGATTCGTATTTATTTTAGGTCAAGAATATCCTTTAAAATACTGTTAAAGACAGTCATATTCTATGCCTCGTCTACCTTTTCTTTTTTTTAATTGACCTATTCAACATATGCATAGTGAAAAAATATCGACCTACCACCACAGGCCTCTTTGTTAATATATATCGTTTGATTTTGAAGTTAAGATTCCCTTATGTAGCTTGGGAATAGCTTGGGAAGTCAATAGCATGTTTCTCTGTCTCAATTCACACAAGTACAGGTCGGACTGACAGTTATTTGTGGCATTCTTAGATCTCCCTGTTATGCTTATTTGATGTTTACAACGGCATGGTTTTGTATTATTAAACACTTTTGCCAGTATCTAAGTACCTATATTTTATATCTATGAAGATGTGGAGACTAATGAGTATCACACCTGAACAATTTATTAAAGATAGAATTATATCGATTACTTTAAGAACACAAATAGTGTTAACTGTAGGAAATCTGCAAGATTTTATATCCTGTGATAAGATGGCCTTATTCATTATAATATCAGCCTATTCCCACATAACATACCAAGACAGTTAAATAAGTTCATCACAGTCAGAAATCAGCAGTGAAAAGCATAGTACCTCACGGTGCACTGGTAAACATATGAGGTCTATGGAATCTTAATCTCTAGCTGTAATTTCTACCTTTATTTGAATATTGCGGTCTCATTATGAGTTAATATTCAATGGCTGAGATATTTCTTTAGCATAACTGCCCTATGTTGTCGTGGTTCATCAGTTACTAACCCTCTGTCCAAAATAAACTCATGTCACAGGTGAATTCCAGTCAGTGACACATGTAGAGTATTAAATGTCCTCTTACTTGCACATGGAAAGGTCTGAACAGCTTATCTTACCACATGCATTCTCAGATCTCCTTTCCACATGGTGATTTTGTCTGGGCCTGTCTAACCTTGACCTAACTCACTTTCTGTCTAACAGGGTCCATCAGGCCCCCCAGGCCGAGATGGTGAAAATGGTCTCATGGGCCCTCCTGGTCCACCTGGTCCTCCTGGCCCCCCTGGCCTCGGCGGGGTAAGGCATCCTAAGTATTGCTAACTCTTGGCTAACTTTAGTTCCTCATCCCTCTGTTGAAAGAAAGTTTATCGTGGAATTTGTTTTTAGCAGCTAAGGGAGAAATCTGCTATTTGAAAATTTGTGTATTTTACTTCATTCCTTGGGCCTCCTCCTTCAAGACCCTGCTTTCCTGTTCTCTTTATGAGGCTTTGTCAGTTACATGACTGGTCTATGTGTGCACTGAAGTTAGCTGTGGCCATCACCGCCATTATTTAATTTGGGGATTTAATATCTTTTATCAGGAAGGCACAAATAAGGGGTGTTACATTATTAAAGAATTTGATTAGATTGACTTATATAAGTAAAATCCCTGATCTTAAGCAATTTTGAAGACATCCTACGCTTTTTATTCTCCTTGGCTTGAAGTCCGCTGAACCAACATTCAAAGAGGTTTTAGGTTTAATTTGCTTGAAACTAATTTGAGAAAAGTACATTTCCCTTTTTCATTAATATCTTCTTTTAGCTTTATGTCTTTAACAATGGTATGAGTGCCAAATGGCCTTACTGCAGGAAGGAAAACATATTTGCTTAATTGGTTAGCACTATGAATCAGAAGCCAGATTCGAATGCCCAACTATATGCCAGTAAAATAAGACCTTTCTCCCCCAAAGATCCTATTATGATTGCTTATCTAGTGAGTGCATTAAAAAGCACCTTCTTAATAGAGCTACCACTGCAAGAAAGATCTTTAACAGTGAAGTTATTATGTGAACTCTCCTTTAAAAGTTTAATCTTCCAAGGGGCATTTTAATTTAATATTCCTCTAAACTTGAAAACTCTTTATATTTTCTCTGAAGCTCCAGCAAGAAAAAGACTTCTTAGTCATCTGGTGTCGTTCTGGTGGGGAATAGCAACAGGCAGGAACACACAGTTGTTCTCTTGGTCTCTGCTTAATGGATCAAGGGCCCTCAGTGACATGAAGAGCTTGGAAGGCTTCTCTTCCTCCAGGTGGAAAAGGAGCGAGGCAGAGGCCAGGGCAGCAGGGAGAGGAAGGCTTGAAGGAAAGGGCAGGGGAGCTGTCCACTCAAAAGAGGTGGAGGCTGGCCAGGCTCGATGGCTCAGCCTGTAATCCCGCGCCTTTGGGAGGCTGAGGTGAGTGGATTGCCTGAGCCCGTGGGTTCGAGACCCGCCTGGGCAGCGAGACCTCATCTCTACAATAAATCAAAAAAAAAGAAAAGAGGTGGAGGTGCAGTCTCAACTCGTATGTCTCCTGACTTTTGAGAGATTCAGCTCAATATAGAATTCCAAACCAACAGTTATATCAAACACATGGCTCTCTTAAATAACAACAGAACAATCTTTACAAGTAAATGAAAAATGAACTTCATGACCAGTAATTATCTGTTTTGTATATTTATGTACGTGATTTTATATCTATGTTATTAATCTATTTGTTTTTCCCCTTCCAGAACTTTGCTGCTCAATATGATGGGAAAGGGGTTGGAGCTGGCCCTGGACCAATGGTACATTTATCTCTTTATCTTAGCCAAGAAGTTTATTAAATGGGAATTTATTGTATGTTAAATTTTACAATGGCATTTATTTAGCTACCTAGGCAAACACAATATTTATTTCAGATAAGAACAATAGCTCTTTTAATATTGAAATCTACCTAAACCTAAGCCTAAACTAAGGAGTTCAGTTTTCTCTACAGATATGCCTTATTAGGATAGGTGATATATTTGTGTCCAAGAAATAATCGCTGACCATGGTAACCATCACTTGAGCGAATCAATATCATTCAAAAGAGTAATCACCTCGATTAATTTTTTTGCATTCTTTAACGGTGCTCAGAGGTTTAAGCCACACTTAGAGACATAGAACTATTTCCTGAACTTGTTGGAAAGAATAAACAAGTTCTGGTCCAGCCCATTCATTTTAAAACCGGAGAGTTTAAGCTCTTTTCCCAAGGTCATGTGGGCGATTAATAACAGAACTAGAACTAACTGTCAGGCAAGATGTCTGATATTCAATGACATCATGGCCCAAGTGTCTAGTCCTTGAGTAAAACATTCAGTGAGTCAACAATTATCAATCATGTACCTTGGGTGGGCCCTAAGGTACATGATGCATTGAGACAGCAGTGACTATGACCAATTCTGACCCTTCCTCAGGGGGTTAACAATAGAAAAAATGTCTCTTTTTCTACATTTTGAAAAGAAAATCCTTTTTTAATCTATTGATTATAAATCAATATAGAAAAGAATATGAGTAACATTTACCATTTATGTCACTTAGTACAACTATTTAGCAAATAACCCATCATTTGAACTACATTTAGAAAAGTTCCCTATGTGATGATGATGATAGTGTCTCTGACAACCTATCTAAGAAGTAAAGCTTCTGACAAGCATTAGAGAGAGGTTTTAGGAGGAAAAAACCTGGTATGAACATGCGAAATGTCTACTAGTGTGTGAAAAACAGAAAGAAACATTGCCAGAACAAAAGCATGTTGATTATAGAACTTGGCACACGCACAATTTAGTGATTCTAATTAATAACTGCCAAACAAAGGTCTTTATCTGCCCACAGTTAACATGGTCTGTACAATATCAGTTTTACCTGGGTGGTGCTCTGTCTTCAAAAGAAGGTGTGCCCTACAGCTAACAGCGCGCAGTAAGCTAATACACGCAAAGGGCAAGATAATATTTTCTGTAAATTAAAGCTCTCACTTGAGAAACCATGCACCTTTAATTGATGATTTCTAATTCCCTGATTTTTCCTGGTAATTTAAAATGCTCACATCAGAAATGAAACAGTGGAGCGTTTCTTTTGGCTTTGTTTATATTGGATATTTGAAATTAGCCATTTCAGCTAATGCTGGGCATTAGTCACTTTTAAAACAGTGCCTATCTCCTCAGAAGAAGCAAAAGAAGGGGCAGTAAAGTGATAGGAAATGTCATTTAAAAAAACAAACACTAAGCCAGGAAAATGAATATGGATGCAGATTCTCAGCTTCTGGAGTTCCTCTCAGGGGTGTAATGCAGGGTCGTTCACATTTAAATATCAGTGAAATGTAATTTAAGCCTGCGCTTCACACATGTGCACAGACATGTGTAATCAAAGATACGTGTTCACAAGTAGGACAGACAGGCCATAAGAAAGTATTAAAATAATTTTCCATGTTGGAAAATCAATAACTAGGAAACCCCCCCAGGGCCCTTCTCTGAATTAATGAGTAATCATAGTCCCCTCACAGAATAAACTACATTTTATGTAAATGTAATTGTTGCAAATACATGGAAAAATACATAAATAGAATTTAAAATTCATGGTGTCAAAGACAATTATTTTTAATGTATGCCTACAAAATTATTTCGGTTGAAAAGTGACAGTTTCTTTGAATGTCAAAGCAATTTCTAAACCAAATGAATAACTCATAACTAAAATGCTGTGTTTTAAATAAAATCCGTATTCTTCTACTCAGGGCATTCATCTGGTGGGGCGGGGTGGACTGTGGAGCCCCATGGCTGGAGTGTCATGAGTAGATCGCTTGAGATTGCACAGGGAGTGTTCTCCGCTGAGGAGTGGCCAGGGAGATAAACTGGGCAGGCCTTGATCACTGCACACAGAAGTCAAGAATATGTGTTTAGTGTACAGTTAGGGACAGTCTGTTTTCCTCTGATTTTGTGATACAGGAAGATCAGAGGGGAAAACAGTCTTCTGTCCCTTTGGGCCACATATCCAATAATAATATCATATCATAGATATTCCAGAAGGATGTTTCAATACTATTTTCCTTCATCCCTCATCATGTCCATATTTGTGTGACATTTTCATTAGTCATCAACAACCCTTAGAGGAGCCCTAAGGTTATAGCAAACCTCTCATCATTAAGAAGGACTTTCAGTTCTTTTCCATTTCTGTAATTTGTGGCAATAAAATTATCCATTTCTTCGCTAAGTGCAACTTAGTAAGACGTCACATAATAAGGAAGTTCACATGGCAATGCTTCACCAGCTGCACACCAGGCAGCTGTGTGTTCTGCAGGTGTGCAGAGACCGGCTTCCTCCTTGCAAGGAGTGACCACGCATGCCCAGGTGTGCACAGCTTTGGGGAGCCTGTGACAGCCTCGTCCAGTCCTCATGAGCTCTTGATGTGGAGGAGGAGGAGAGGGAGGGTAACCACGGAGGAAGCCGGGGTCCCTGCACGCTTCCTTTGGAGGTACAAAATCTGTGAAACAAAACCAGGACCAATTCTATTCCTCTGTTCACAAAGTGTCTCTGGCACTGCCACGTGAGTCTCGCCCAGCCCCAGTCACTCACCAGTGTGTCTGTCCTCTTCGCAGGGTCTGATGGGCCCTCGGGGCCCTCCTGGCGCATCTGGAGCCCCTGTAAGTACCAAAAGCCTGTGACCTCTCTCCTGTAAAAAGACCTAGAATTTGACAATAAGGACTTGGAGACTCAGGAGGGGTGGGGGAAGGGGAAGGTCGCCTGTTGGGAACAGGGTACACAGGTGGGGGCGGTTGAAGCCCAGGCTTCTTCACCGCTGTACAATGCAACCATGTCACCAAAGAATATTTGTACCCCCCTCCCCAAGGCTCTTGAAATAAAGAGAAGGAAAAAATAAGGGCTTGGAGCACAACGTACTTTTTTTCTCTTTAAGGGCCCTCAAGGATTCCAAGGACCTGCTGGTGAGCCTGGTGAGCCTGGTCAGACTGTGAGTACATTTCTCCTCCTTTGCAGCAAGTATTTTTTTGGAAAGTGTCTGAAGACAGCCTTCATGTGGTGATGGGTCTCCCATTCTCTTAGGGTCCCGCAGGAGCTCGTGGCCCAACCGGCGCTCCTGGCAAGGCTGGTGAAGACGTAAGTGTTTGCTCTTCAGCACTTCCAAATGCCATTTCAGTCCCCCGACCTCAACAAGAATTCCTAGATCCAAGTCAAGTGTTCTGCCAAAAGCTGAATATGTCTGACATAACTCTTTCCATATGGGAAATATTGCTGTAATGAAATATTAGCCAACCTGCCTGACTAACTAGGAAAACATTCAGTACACATTATGTGATACCTTTCTCCTCCACTGTAAAAACGAAGATCCCACTTCTGTCCGAACATTTACCAAGAAAAGGCTGACCCGACGATGCTTCGTGTTTTAGGGTCACCCTGGAAAACCCGGCCGACCTGGCGAGAGAGGCATTGTTGGACCACAGGTGAGAACTGGAACTATCATGTCACCCACACTCCACAGGCTCCTGGGTAGATGTGAGCTGCCACTACCAGCACCTGTTTCAGTGACAACACGAATGCCACTCAGACTCGTGCAACTAATGGAGGCATTCAGCAAGTGAAAGAGCTGCTTATTTACATGTTTTATTAATGCAGATAATGGACTATTAATGACAAGTGTGCCATAAGCAACCAGATTGTGTTTTCTACAAGTTACTCACATTAGAGCAAGTGTATGTGTGACTTTGTGCTTGAAAATCTACTAGTCTTTGATTTCAAGCTTGATTTGTGCTGAGAAACTTTGGAGGGGAGAAATCGTAATTTCCTCGTAACAAACCATCCCTCATCATGTGCTTTCTCTCCCCAGGGTGCTCGTGGCTTCCCCGGGACTCCTGGACTCCCCGGCTTCAAGGGCCCTCGGGTGAGCACATTCCTTACTCGGATGAGAGAAAATGCTGGTTATGTTTTAGAAACAACTCAAGTATATTCAGTCTCCTGGGTGACACATCCTTGCTTCCAAATTCCTGAGTTTGCCAAAGGGGCAAGATAGGGTACAGTGTTTTCTGTCTGTTCCTAGCTGGGAATCACTGCAGGGTCACTAGAGAAAGTCCTGTGGAACGTGTACCACTTAATAGCACATACTGCCATCTGGGGAAGGAGGGATGAGTGCGAGGAGGTTGAGGGAGTTACCCCTGGCTGCAAGCAGGCCCTCTGGGAATTGAGTGCTGGATCCATCTTACAGAGGCCAACACAGGATTCCTCCAGGACATGTTCATTGTAAAATTAGAAGAGTGCTATTTGACCAGGCACTATAATGGAACAGCATTTTAATAATAAGAATTGCCTTTCAGGGACACAGTGGCCCGGACGGATTGAAGGGCCAGCCTGGTGCTGCAGGTGTGAAGGTAAATATTAAATTAGAAGCATTGTTTTTAAACACTCGATTGAAATTTCCCATGAACACCAAAAGGTATATTTTTACTGAAGGCTACCCATATTCTAAAAAGTATCAAGTTTCCTCTTCTGTACTTCAAATCCCTCAACGTTAGGGGCTATGTGAGTCTATGATGGAACATCAATTATTAATATTTATTTAATTCAGTGTTTGTTAAACAGTTGAGATGAAAATATTGTTAATGGTTTCTTCCCCCCTTTCTGTTTTTCTATAATGTCAATGTATCTTCACAGCCTAAGTGAAAGTAAATAAACATAACAACATATAATCAGACATTAGGACACTATGTATCATTTTAAACTGTAAATTCTCCTCTCCCGTGCACTAATTTGGTAGGTACATTCATGTCACTATACACTTTTCAACCTCTTTCTGGTGATTTATCTGTGTACACTCAAAAAATTTTTAATTAGGTAATTAAAGTCTCAGAAGTGTGTTATCTCTTGGCTGGGCTCTTCTTTGACAGCATTTTCAACTATAAAATGTTCTCTTTCCTATTAAGGAGATAATGTGATATTAAAGTGAATACCAGCGTAATTACAAATTAATGAGTGACAAATACTAGTGGGACCAGAAACGAACACGAATATGGAGAATTTGCTCTAACTCTCCAGCTGCCACACGAATGGATAAGGTCAAGCTCACTCTCCCACAAGCCCAGTTGAACAGCTCCGACTGCTGATCACAGCATCACAAGATGATGGTGCTGCAGGGGGCTGCAGGGTGCTTTGGAGATGTGGGAAACTGAGGCTTAGCAAGTGTGTGTGACTTGCCCAGAAGTCCAAGGGAGAAATCCTGCCCATCCTCACTTCAGAATACGCTCTCCATATAATCCTGGAGACAAAGGGTCCTTGCACAAGCTGCCAAGCTGTGTTTTTTCCTCATCTAAATCAGGTCTTCTTGCAGGAAAGTTCTTTTACATGTGCCGTAGTATTAAATGACAACCAATACCACCAACACCAGGGTTTTTGCTCATGATAAGACTATAGACTGGAAATAAATACAACAGCTCTGAAAAATATTATGAAGCTTCCATTATTCATGCACATTTTATGAAAGAAATAACATTGAGTATCCAAAATAACTTTTAAGAAGGCAAATATGGTTATACTGGAAGGAAATGTATTCTTTGCCATCTCTTTCTATGATGTCATTTCTAATACATAAATGATACCCAGAATCCCAGGGGAAACTGAAGAGGAGGTGTGCTCAGCCCATCTCCTTGGGACCTTGAGATTTGGGTCTATCAATTAAAAACTCAATATTTTAGCAAATGTTTAAATGTATGTGCCTGGCATAATTGAGAAACAATTTATATGTGTAAAAAATGTTGCGAAATATATGAATGGCTCAAATTGAAATAACAGGGTAAAGATTGCACTCTCAGAAAAATTAATCAATGTGCAGAATAAACAAAAACTCCTTTTCTTCTCCATGTAGGGTGAGCCCGGTGCCCCTGGTGAAAATGGAACCCCAGGTCAAACGGTAAGTGTGATTATTGCCAGTGGACATGCGCCTTCTGCAAGCTGGCTCTTCCTTCACGTTTCCACTAATTATCATTCCCCTTGGCATTGTGGCCTTTGGTATTTTTCTAACAGTCTTCTGCACATTTCGTTGAAATCCACTACCTTTTATTTGGAGTTAGAACAATAACTATCTATTTTTAGTGGATTCTTGGATATGTTGGGAATTGGACAAAGCAAATGCTGCCTGTGACTTTTTAAAACTCACATTCTGGATTTAACTGAGAATGTTTTTGCCTCCAGGGAGCCCGTGGACTTCCTGGCGAGAGAGGACGTGTCGGTGCCCCAGGACCAGGTGTAAGTGCTTCCATTTCCGCTCATTTTTATCCTTTTTAAAACCTCATGACTGTCACTTACCTTCCACCTGATCTTTCTTTCTGTTTTCTCCCTAGGGTGCCCGAGGCAGTGACGGAAGCGTGGGGCCCGTGGGTCCTGCTGTAAGTTGTAACACTGAGGAATTTGGGAGGGATCTGGAGTTTGGGGTGGGAGCTGCCTTCTTCATTAATTTCTTACAAAATAACATCATATCATATGCTTTGCCAAGGGTGCTGTGAGGACTTCTGAAGACTCCATTTATAAGTAGTATAAGCTGTTTATAAGCATCTGGGCTTTTGATTGGTGCTTTAAGTAAAATCTACCCTACCCTAGATACTGTAAATGTCTTCCCTCTGATAAGATCTTAATGACCACAGACTGGCCGTCAGGTTTCTCTTGTCAATATCAAGTGAGATTTAGCAACATCAGGCTTCTGCTGTTTTTGTTGTTGTTGGTTTCTTAACTCACTTGGAGGAAATGTAACCGCCTTCTGCTTTTTTTCAGGGTCCCATTGGGTCTGCTGGCCCCCCCGGCTTCCCAGGAGCCCCTGGTCCCAAGGTAAAAATGGGGATGACAGTTGTCACTACCTTGATAAACCTTGTACTATGACATGAAAGGCGAGAACCGTGTTTGCAGATAGAGTGACAGAACAGCCCCTTACTTAGTGCCTTCCTCCCAAGCAGACATGGAGTGACCCGTTCTCTCCCTCCATTTCTGAGTTGGGTCATCTCTGCACTGCATACTGGGATCCTGAAGGTAGATGGCCACAAGGAGGTTGATCCCATGACCCCTGTGAGACACGGTCCCAAGCTGGTCAGGACCAACCTAGAGCCTGTGTGCACCACCCAGAGGCAGAGGGAGAGGAAGGCAGCAGTCTTGGCCAGACAGGCAGGGAAAGCAGGATGCCAAACCCAAATCCTGATGTGATGAGCCACTTAAGGTTACAGTTCTGAAGACATGTCTTAAAGTCTGGTGTCTTAACAGCGGGGCCCTGCTGCTTCCTTCTTGACTGGCTCATTTCTGGGCTCAACTTCTTCTTTCAGGGTGAACTCGGCGGTGTTGGTAACCCTGGTCCTTCTGGTCCCGCGGGTCCTCGTGGTGAAGTGGGTCTTCCAGGCCTGTCTGGCCCTGTTGGACCTCCTGTAAGTCGCCATTGTCAAACAGAAAAAAAGGAGAAGAGAGATGAAGGTGGGCTCAAAGAAGAAGATAAATACTTCGCTTCACCATGTCCTCTCCTCTCCTTGTTGTAGGGGAACCCTGGGGCCAATGGTCTCACTGGAGCCAAGGGCGCTGCTGTGAGTATCCTCAGAAGCTGACCACACTGCTGGGCTTTCAGGGTGCTAGCAAGTAGTGCCTCCAGCCTTGCATCTCCCAGTGACCTGCACTTCTTCCCTTGCAGGGCCTTCCTGGTGTTGCTGGGGCTCCCGGCCTCCCTGGACCCCGTGGTATTCCTGGTCCCGTCGGCGCTACTGGTGCTACTGGTGCCCGAGGACTTGTTGTAAGTGGTCGTGGCGAGGGTGCTCATGTCTTCAAGCGCCAGCTTGGCCATCACCTCAGCAGATGCCGGCTCCCTCCTGTAGTTTCCCTACTCTTATCTTTCCCTCCCTTGGCATCTTTGGTCTGTATTTTGGTCTGTATCAGGTTTTTGTGTATTTATGCACACTCCCTCTCTTCCCATGCACAGACACCCTCGTGTTCTCAAAGCTCTGCCTGCAGGTAAATGGGGGGCAGAGTTCTACAAGTCCTATGTTGTTTTCTCAGCAAGGCCATCTCCTGTAGGCCATTTAAGTACGAACATTTCCTCAAGACCTGAAGCTTCTCTTTACCTGTCCCATAACTATTCCATAGAAGAGAGTTTTGACAAGTGTATGCCCACTGTTTTGTGTTGCATCCTAGGGTGAGCCTGGCCCAGCTGGCACCAAAGGAGAGACCGGCAGCAAGGGTGAGCCTGTAAGTAGCTTGTCATCCACTCTTCTCAGCTGGGTTTCTCTAGTGAGGCATAAAAGGAGACTGTGTTTCCACTCCCCCACTTCTGTCCTTATCCCACAGGGCTCAGCCGGAGCCCAAGGCTCTCCTGGTCCCAGTGGTGAAGAAGGAAAGAGAGGACCCAATGGTGAATCTGGATCCGCTGGCCCCACGGGACCTCCTGGACTGAGGGTAGGTTACATATGCTTCCCACACCCAGACATACTAGAGACAGAGATGCCCCCCCTACCCCATGGGGTGTGTGCTTCTAGACCAAAGGAGCATTCACATTCCGTCTGCTTTGCTGAATCAGTGACTCCCAGTTTGTGGTGTTACCAAGTTGGTCTGGAAACAAAGCTGACCCGTTCTTGCAGGGTGCTCATGCACGAGATCCACGGGGGTTTGGGTGAAGCGCTTGGGCTTGGTTTGTGTCTGTGCCCCCCTTGGGGGGGCGGTTAGTCTGTGTTGCAATAGATTCTGCCTGGTCAGATGTAGGGGCTTTCTCTCATGCCCTGTTTCATACACCATCTTGCAGGGCAGTCCTGGTTCTCGTGGGCTTCCTGGTGCCGATGGCAGAGCTGGAGGAATGGTGAGTGGCCTGCTTCTCCTGCCCAGGGAAGGGACTTGCTGCTCCTAGTGGTATCACTAGCTTCAGAATCCTCCTCCCCCATCCCTTCTTTCTAACAGGGTCTTCCTGGTAACCGTGGTGCAACTGGCCCTGCTGGAGTCCGAGGCCCTAATGGAGATTCTGGTCGCCCTGGGGAACCTGGCCTCATGGGACCTCGAGTAAGTTGCTGGTGTATTCTGGGCGAGTCTGGCACTGTTTTCTTCTTTCAAGACTTGGCTAATATTAAAAGTAACAATAAAATCATCAAAAGTATATTTGTTAGTAGACTTGCTGATGATTGCCTCTTACGTTTAGCTTTATCAAAGCTCAGTAGATATTTGTGTGTATTTAATCATACATTTCCTATTTATTATTTGATACAATAGCTGTGAGGTTTTTGGAAGAATAGATCTATTTTAATATATCCAAATTAGGTTGGCTCTCCTATCAGCATGAATCTTTTATCTTAATTTGTGAGTTTTATATAAGGTGTTCATGAAATGTATTAGGACCATACATTATTAGTTTATTAGATTCGTCAGTGAAATCATTTTCCAGCGACCACAAAGTGCTGTAATTTATTCTGCATCACACTAGCTATGGAGAAGTAACCTTTAAATCCGTGGATGCTCTAATCCATAGCAATAGAGTAATTTTTTTGTCTCCATTATCTCTTATGGGTGAATATCAACTGTAATTGTGTCATAAACAACTAACAAGGACACCAAACATAGCAATAAAAAAACCTACTTTGGAAATTGCTTACTAAAAGTATTAGTTTTTCTATTATGTGGCAAATAGCAAGGTGCATTTTGCCCATGTCGCATGTTGCTGGGCAGTTTCTTGAGATATCCATAAATGGACCAGTTGCACAAAAATTCAATCAAAGGAAAAGCACAAAAACCTGGAAAGAAGAAAAATGCTCAAACTCTTTTCATATCTCCCAGCTAGTGGTTTACCCTCCTCACTGTTTACCCATGGCGTCAAACAGCGGGAGGGTGATTTTGTGAGATTTCAATTAATTTAAACCTTAACATTTCTAGGGTCTTCCTGGTTCCCCCGGCAATGTCGGCCCCACTGGAAAAGAAGGTCCCATGGTAAGGATCCCTCATGGTCATCGTGCTCTCAAGGACACTTGCTGCACTCTTGGCAACTGTATTTTGTGGCTGACTTATACAAGGAGACATTGAAAGTAACTATCAGACACACATAGCACCTGGGAACACAAAGCAATAGGTTGTAATAACAGAGTCCAGATGAGTGCGTGGCTTGGAGCAGGGCTGGGAAGAGAGAACCGTGGCAGGGAAGAAGAGACGGAGTGCGTGGGTGTGAGTGGAGAGCCGGTTGCGTGGGGGACCCTGGTGCGTGGGTACCGCAGCTGCCTGGGCACATGTATGGCCTGCTCAGAAGGGAGCACAGATTCACTGGATCCTTCTACAAGAAGCTCTATGCCTGTGGAAGAACCTTCTCTTTCCTTCTGCGGCCACGTTGTGATCATGATGTTGTGGGACGCTGTTCCGAGTCCACATTGAATCGACTGTGTTTTCAGGGACTCCCGGGGATCGACGGCAGGCCTGGAGCCATTGGCCCAGCTGGAGCCAGAGGAGAGCCGGGCAACATTGGATTCCCAGGACCCAAAGGCCCCACCGTAAGTCACCATGCCCTCCCTGCCTCCACGCTTGCTGACCGTAGTTCACCAAGCCCCCATGTTTCCCTCCCACCTTCAGTGCGGGAGGCCTCCTGGGCCCCATCCACACAGGAGAATGGCAGACCCTTTGCCATGTGAAAAGTATACCCCAGTGCATCTTTGCACACCTCCTGAAATTCCCCTCCCAAGGCCAGCCTCAGCAGACATAGGCTCCTCATTGTGCCTGGATCCACATGGTGATGGTTCCACCTTAGATGACACAGTCTCAAAAACACAAAAGCAAGCTAAAAATCAACGTTTAAAAATCACTCAATGTGTCAAGCTGTTTTTTGTTTTGTTTTTAATGTTTATTCTAGGGCGAACCTGGCAAAGGCGGTGACAGAGGACATCCTGGTCTTGCTGGAGCTCGGGTAGGTGATGACTTCCTTACGGGCTGTTCACACAGGATTCACTCAGGAGACCCAAGTTTTTCAGGCCATCTGATGTCATTCTGTCACTTTCTTTCTAAGATGGCATCCCCAAGGGTCCTTTTATCATCATAAAATATCTTTTTTCCTTTACTGAAACTTACAAGGCAGTAATCAACAACAAATCAGAATATGTGCTAAGTCAAAAATTCTTAAAGATGCTGCACTTGGCTTGTATTTCTTTTACCTTGTGATTGAAAGGGAATAAACAAGCAGCAGCAGCCCTGGCCTTTGTAAATTGCCTGTCCTCTGTGGGCTTCCCTGACCCACATCTAAAGTTGGCAGGCAGTAGTGGGACTTTGGAGGAACCACAGTGAGTTTAATTCTTACTACAATGACTGCTTGTTCTAAGGGAGTAATGCATAAGACTTTGGGGCATCTTAAACTACCTGGCTTTCAGGCAACCATTAACCTTTCTGTTAAACATTCTCAGGGTGCTCCCGGTCCTGATGGGAACAACGGTGCTCAGGGACCCCCCGGACCACAGGTGAGCATGTCTCCACTCCCAGGCTTTCTGCACTAGAATTCGTTTCATTCCTAGAGATGACCATCTCCAGACATCACACAGCAAGGCAACGTGGTGGCACACGTCACCATTCATGCTGTCTCCTCTGTCACTTACAGGGTGTCCAAGGCGGCAAAGGTGAACAGGGTCCCGCTGGTCCTCCAGGCTTCCAAGTAAGTTGGCTTATGCAGGCACGGTGCTGCCTCAGTCCAGACTGTTCACCACCCCCATCACAGAGAGCAGGATTTCAGAGTGGAAGCAAAGAAAGATTTTTTCCCAAAACAAACTTCTGTGTGATGCTCTGATAACATATATTCATGTGCATTGGTGTTTGGAAGTCCCCACCCCCATGCCCAGCTGTGCACAGGTCTCCTGAACACAGCCAAGGGATTGTGATTTGTGTTTCCTTTCACTTAGGGTCTGCCTGGCCCTGCAGGTACAGCTGGTGAAGCCGGGAAACCAGGAGAAAGGGTGAGGATGAGTAGCCGTCCATTCCCCTAAACTTGACAGTGCCCTCCTGCTTAGTCCCCTATTGCAGTGCAAATTATTATTTGCAAAAGGAAATTTTGTATGTGCACATTGGTGTTCTTCATGTTTGGGCAGATGGAGACAAGCTTATTAGTTGAACTTTAGTTCAAATGATTTTGTTGCATGGATTTAACAAAACACGGCATTATGAGCAAAACCTATCAATGAACACTTCATTTAATAGCCTGACTTTTTGTATTGTTCTTGGTAATGTTAAAATACAAATTATTTCCTTCCCCATAGCAAAAAATTAAATGCACTGATTTTCCATCAAACTAGATCCTGAAAAATTGCTTTTAATGTTGTTCTTGGCATTCAGACATGACACTGCTATCCACAATCGGAGCATGAGTTCTGAGTCATTTTCTCTGTAATTGTGATGAATGTGCCTCAATTTAGTTCCATTCTGTGGCCTGGTCTCCTTTGTCAACAGTGGGGCACAGCAAGGAGACAGCTGGTCAGTAATAAAAGAGATACACTTGGGTGTACAATTAACTAGGTAATATACAGAATATGATAATTTCCATTAAGAAGGCAGTCTGTCATACAGCTAAAAATAGGCCATAGCTGATGTTGTTCATTGTTATTTATCACATTCTCAAGGGAGATGGTCTGTTTTGTCCCTTTTTTAAAAGCCATAAACTCAATAATGGTAACACGTCTTTTGATACCAGACTCCAGGTTAGAGACATCAGTGATACTAGTGGAATTCTCTCTTTCTGTATCTTCTCATATGAAAGTCATGTGTCCTATTTAGCCTGTGTGCTTGTGTAGGTAGAACCAGCAGTATCTCACTCCAGAATCTTAATCATAAGTGAATGTACAGATCATGCATGAATGCCATGCCTCACTTATTCTCATATTTTGCCTAGGGACTCCCTGGCGAATTTGGTCTCCCCGGTCCCGCTGGTCCAAGAGTAAGTGTCGATTAACTCACTTTTAGAAATGCTGGCCAATGTATTTTTAAAAGAAAGACTGCTTCCCCGAAAGCAGTCTTGCAATGATGACCCTGCAAATAAGTTCCTGGTGCTCTTCCATAGTCCAGTGTAGTCTGTAGAAGGCATTTGATTGCTAAATGGATCGTAGACTTTCTTGTTTGGTTGTTTCTATTTTCTGTTCAATAATTCCATAAGAAACACAAATAAATGAATGTGTGTATTGTAGTCAGTAATTTATATAGAGAAGTCTTCTGTCCTTAGGACAGTGTTTCAACTTGAGCCAAGGAAAAGTGACATCTTAACTGAGATTTAAAGCTGACTTTTGCAATGTGTGTTGATGTACAAAGTCTAAAACAGAACTCATGAGTCTAATCTTACAAAGAAAAACAAATAAATGCATTTAAGTTTGTTTCTGGGTGTTAGCATCACTGAAACGGTTCATTTGCTCATAAAGTATTTCATTATGTTGCCAGATACTTTCCATATTATCTAGGAAGTCCAAACAAAGTTAGTGTCAAAAAACCACAGTGCCACAGAACCAAGTTATAGTAAGGCCCTTTGAGGCAGTTGCAAATGTATGTGATAAATATTCTGGGCCATAGAATGATACATTGTAGTGATAGTTAGATGTAGATTGAGAGATATTTAGAGATAGACACAGATATATATATAAACACAATGACACACATATGCATAAATAATCCTCTATTATATATTATCACTGTTACGCCATTATTACATGCATTTATAAAAGGGGACATAGGATAGGAGCATCCACTCTTACCTACACCTGGCATTGCTATTCAACTAAAACAACACAATCTTTTCTTTTGAATACTGTGCACAGCCGGCATCTGTTTTTACCTATCGTATTATCACAGAAACAACCCCCAAAATGAGGGAGACATGAATCCCAAAGGTTGAATGTTACATGCAGAAGAGCAGATTTTAGAGATGTAGACGCAAAATATTAGAGCTGGATGAGTCTTTAGAGATTAACTCATCCTGTCTAATTTTACTCATGAAGAAATTGAAAACAAAAGAAATGTTACCTTGCTGACAAATGATCGAGCCAGGGCCCAAAAGCTGAACAGGTGTGAACTTGGTGTGTAAAGCAGCATTTCTGAAGGAACGAGTGGTGTGACACTTCTAATCATTTTCATAGGGGGAACGTGGCCCTCCAGGTGAGAGCGGTGGCGCTGGTCCTTCTGGTCCCATTGGCAGCCGAGGTCCATCTGGACCCCCTGGGCCTGATGGAAACAAGGTAAAGCCTTATGTTTTAGTATGCCGGTTTGCCCAGTCTAACCCAAGATGAACAGACCCTTCATACTAGAAGAGAAATTGTTTTTATATTTTTATTTACTTCCAATTCTCTGATGATTCCCCCTCAGTAAACAGCAATCTGATTCCAGTGGACCTGAATTATTTAAAACAAACTGAAAAATTGTGGGGGAGATTTCACTGTCTCACAAACATGAATTAGTATGGGTTCTCACCCTTTTCTTGTCACGTGATTTTTGCTTTTGTTTTAATCTAGAAACGTCATTTACATTTCAACCTTATTTTTAAAGGACAAACTTTTACCTTCTCAACATCTCACCCCATTGAGTAAACTTTCAAAAAGTAGTCTCAATTTATAAGATAATTTATGATGATGAAAATTGACTGGATATTACATTCACCCCAAAAATATATGAGTCTGAAAACTTGTGCTCCAAAAGAGAATCTGTGGTTGAGATTTTGAAATAGCCTTGGGCCATCCACCTTGGAGGTGCCCGATCTCCTCTGATCTCAAAAGCTAAGTGGGAGGGACCTGGTTAGCACTTGGATGGGAAATTTTAAAATAGATGGAGTTACCCGCCTCTGAAAAACCAATTACTTTAACCGCAATAAGAAAGAGGGCAACTCACATCTGACTCTTCACATTAAAGAAAAAGAGTAAAGCTTAGTTGTAAATAGCTATTTTAGTCTTTGGAAGGATATTCTCAGGGAAAAGATGTACACAAGGCAAGAGGAAGAGGGGAGATAAAGACAATGTGATTCCATGGGGAAGGACTGTCAGAGGGCTCCGTTTGTCTCAGAAACTGGTCCACAGGTTTTAAGGACATGCAATTGCAAGGGTTTTATATAGAAATGGAGGCGAAAGTCTCCGCTATTGAGATTGAAACGTGAGTGTCTTTCTGTGGATGAGACCTCTTATTCCCGTCTGTGCTCAGAGACTCATCCTTGAAGCTAGTCTGTGGTCAGCACTTCCATCCCTTCCATTGTGCCAACCGCTTCTCCACGCTTTTCTGAGGCATGTTGGAGTGAGCTGCGGGGAACCCAACTCTCACTCCCCGGGATCTCCAGTCATCCCTGACTGTGGCACCCTCTCTGGGGTGTTGCCCCTCTTTCAATACCCTTATTTGTGTTTCTAAGCCGTCAGGAATGCTGTTTTCATGTTTAAGCTGGAATACTTCAAGAGCTTGCTTCTTCACTCTTCTTGCTCTGTTGAAATAACTGATGTCACATGTGTTTGATTCCAGGGCGAGCCTGGTGCAGTCGGCGCTCCGGGCACTGCTGGAGCATCTGGTCCTGGCGGCCTCCCAGGAGAGAGGGGTGCTGGTGGCATACCTGGAGGCAAGGGAGAAAAGGTAACTGTCAGCCCTAGGCCTTGATGTATTGTTGGAGAACCCTAGCCGGAGCTTACGGTTCCAGGCCGGTGGTCTGGTAGCATTCTGATCTCTGTCCACACACATCCCCCTGCCACCTAGCACCTACACATTTCTGCACTCACTAATCTGGCAAAATTCCCTGCTGCCATGGACTTTCACACAAGCAGATGGTGTTGAGTAATACATGAGGCTCATTTTAATGCCACTAACAATAATGCTTCATCCCGCCCTAATTAATGGGAAGAAGCCATACTGAACAGCTGTCACCCGTGCTGCTGTGTTAGTTATGCCGAAAGAGTGACTGGGCTCAGAAGCCCATTGTGATGTTGCCTTGTAATTCCATCCACATGAATTTGTACCTTGATTGTACTTCAGGAGGGTGTACAGAAATTAGATAAGAATATTCAATAATCATCTGGAAAGAACTTGAATTATTTATTTTTATTTTTCCCTCTACTAACATCCTATAGAATGGTAAGGAATTGAGACATTACTAAAAATCTTGAAGGTATGATACCTATATATTAAAAAAAGCTATTATTAATTTTGATTTAAACATGTCAAAAAACAAAAAAAATTGCTCTTGCTTTATACTTTCAGGGTGAACCTGGTCTCAGAGGCGAAATTGGTAACCCTGGCAGAGATGGTGCTCGTGTAAGTAGAATTTTGTTTGTATATTTGTTTGGACTATTTAGATTTTCTTTTTCAACATTTAACTTCACTTGAATAGAGAAGTTTTCCAAACTAGAACTATTAAAAAAGAATTCAACCTTAATAAAATAGCATTTCATTCCTTTCTGGATCTATGACTAATAATATCATTGTACATGTTCCAGAAAAAAAATGGAATAAGACTTACCCTTTGAAAATCCTCTCCTGAATGTTCTGCCTTCCCTGGTGTTACCTATACCAACCACACACTGAAGACCCAAGCCTCTAGGGTTAGCAAGACATTAAATGGTGGTTTTAAGTGGTAAGAGGGCTTTAAAGAACCAGCAATCATTTTCTTATATTGTAAGAAGCCAGACCCTCTGACTAGGTCCTGTAGTTCGCTATTCCAATGTATGTCCTAGAAATATGTCACTCAAAGAGCAGTCCAAGGAGTCGCTATGGACACCAGGAAGATGCCAGAGACAACGCCTTGAAAGTGGCATCACCCTACAGGTGTCAGGTCCTGCCTCTTCCAGGCCACAGCTGGTACCAGGGCTTTTCTCACTCTCCCTGGGAGCTGATTTGCTGCAGCACACTTGTAATAGTCCTTCCTCTGAGTCACACAGTTATAATAGGTTCAAACAAGGCCACTCCTCTTTGTTCTCCAGGGAAGGTCACAAGAGCAGAGCACTAAAGTCTCCCACATTTCGAACTTGCCCTTGACTTACACATTTCCAGAGCCTGTACTCCTGGGGCACTCTCCTCCTGAGAGTGGTCTCTGGTGGTCTTGATCATGAGAACGGAAGCGCATCTGTTCTCCAACCAGAGCCCGCAGTAAAAGCACTCAGTCACTGTGTAGGCAAGGAGCAACAAGGATCCCTGCCGATGGCATAAGTGGTGTTAATCAGACATGTTTCCCTTTTCGTCCTAGGGTGCTCCTGGTGCTATGGGTGCCCCTGGTCCTGCTGGAGCCTCAGGTGACCGGGTAAGCCATGCCTTTGCACTGAACCGTGGCAGCAGCCACAGCTTCCTGCCTGCCCTTGTCCCAGAGAGCCCCGCGATGCATTTTTATGATTCGATATAAAACCTACTTATTTGAAAACCTAGCTGTGGGGACAATGTAGCAGGAAACAAATGCCGTGAGTTTAACTTTAAGTTGTCCTTCCTGTGGCCATTCTAACTCTCTGCTCTACATTCTGGTCCTCATCAGTTGTAAAGTCTTCCCCTGCACTGAATGCACAATATCTGAATGCACTGAACCTTCCCAAAACCTTCGGCTGTTAAAAAAAAATCAAAATACATAGTGCGCCCATTTCACATTAGATAGTCCACTTAAAATAGATCTTGTTTATTGCATTGCAAAGATGGCAGCAGATAGAGCAACCATGTGTCCACCTAAGAGTTAGAATGTCCTCCTCCTGGTGTTGTGGGCACTGACTTGTAGTGCTGTTGCAACTGTACAACCAAGATCCTGTACCCCGAAATGAATGCAGCATGGAATAGGGTATGCCCCATTCTGTGAGATATGTGTAAGTGTGTCTCCCTTGGTGACTGTGGCCCCTGCTGTCCACCACTCCTCTCCCACTCCGAGTGTAAGTGAGGCAGAGAGCTGACTCCTCGTTGGTCCCGTTGCAGGGTGAGGCTGGTGCTGCTGGTCCTGCCGGTCCTGCTGGTCCCCGGGGCAGCCCTGTAAGTAGCAACCTGGGTGCTCTGACACGCATCACCATGGGTAGATGTCCACAGACCCAACATTGCACCCCACTTAAACCCCTTCTTCCTCCAGGGTGAGCGTGGTGAGGTGGGTCCTGCCGGTCCCAACGGATTTGCTGGTCCTGCTGTGAGTATCCTTCTGAGGCTGATCTGGAGGCATTCCAAGCCGGGGAGGGGAGTAATCGGAATACCAAAACCACAGTGGTTTCCTCCTCACAGGGTGCTGCTGGGCAGCCTGGTGCCAAAGGAGAGCGCGGTGCCAAGGGGCCCAAGGGCGAGAATGGGGCTGTGGGCCCCACTGGCCCCGTCGGAGCTGCTGGCCCATCTGTAAGTTGAGTTCTCGGGTGGTAGACACACCTGTGTGTCGCCCATGGGTTGGAACTAAATGCAGTTTAGCCTAGTGCCTGCTCTCTACCAGGGAGTATCTGAGATAGAAGATGACAGAAAACTAAAGGAAGAGATGACACTTAACAGTGTGTCCAAGCTTCATAAATATTGTCTTGTTTTAATTCCTGATAACCCCATAAGGGTGGTGATATTGATGTAAGAACATAAGTTCACATGACTCAGGCAATCATTTTGATTTCTGAATCTTTTTCTAAGAGATTGGGAATAACCCCTTGAAGAAAAGAGTAACATGTACAAGGGTTGGTTTGTCATGAGATCCCACCTTTTTGTTTCGGTTTAGGGTCCAAATGGCCCCCCTGGTCCTGCTGGAGGTCGCGGTGATGGAGGTCCCCCTGTGAGTATCTACCATGGGCTCTGACCGCTTCTCCTTCAGATTCTATTAGGGACAATTTGAAAGCTCTGACATTTTTGGTAAGTTTGGACTGTCATGAGGAAATTCCTGAGGTTCAAGTTCATTCTCTTCAGAGCAATTCTGATATTGGTATTTACTTACACCCAACTGGAACTCAGTGTCGTGCACAGTGCTACTGCCTCACTTAAGATAACTAAGGTGAACCTGGGCAGTGTAACAGTGAAGTGGGGAAAATGCCTCCTTGGTGCCTTTATCCCTGTGTAGATGCCCCCTTCTGCCCAGCCATGCCCTTCCCTTTGCAGCCAGTGCTGTCATTCTGCTGGGCTGTCTGTTGTGCCTTTTTCTGCAGACACCATTCCTTATTAGTTCCCAGTCCCCTAGAACCCAGCCAGGTGGTGGAGACACACATTCATGCCAGACACAAACGACACAGTGTCTTGTCTTGCCTGACAACCATTAGCGTTTCAAAATGGACCATCAAAGCCTTCACACAGAACACAGACATTGCAATTGGAGCATGCTGGGAGGGAAGATGCGTGAAGAGGGAAGGCCTCCAGGGCCCTGCCTGATTGTCCCCTTATAAAGCTGCCCACTTCCTACTCCCTGGTGTGTCCCTGGTCATGTGTACTGAAATTCCCATCTTACCCAAATGCTTGTAGTTGGTGCTGACTGTGGAACTATAATGTGCTTGGTTCTTAGGGTATGACTGGATTCCCTGGTGCTGGTGGCCGGACTGGTCCCCCGGGACCCTCTGTAAGTAAATCACTCCAAACACAAGTCATCAGTTATGCTACCTAAAGGCCTGGCCCCTGGCAGGAAACGGGTCAACTCCCTTCAAGAGTTTTGTGAAAGTCTTTAGGAAAACACATCACTAATATTCACTATCACTTTCAGGTCTTAAATCAGTTTTTCTAAACCATTAAGGCAAAACTATCACAAATTATGTTTTATAATATCATTGTAAGAGGCTTTTATTCATGCAAAAACCATCCTCCACTTAGGGACATGGTCTGTTTGTTTGTTAAAAATAAAAAGCAGAACCGTTTGGTCACATATCAGATATTTATATATCTAATTACTCTTTATGGTTAACATTCTGCCTCTGCGGTTAAGGTATAATTGTTCTTGAATTTAAAGGTGGTTTGGCCTCTAATTTAATTCTGATTCAGACTCTCTTGTCAGGACTCAAGAGAATTCAATTAATTACCAAGGATTAAGTCTTCCAGTTAAGGTTTCAAGGAAAAAAACTAGCAAAGATGTTGATTTCTTGGAATCCTTCTACAGGTTCATAACAGAAAAATCCTCATCCCCTGTGGGCTTTTAATTAAACCTCATAGGGAAGCATCTGTGATTCCTCAATTATGAACAAAATGCCAGTATTGGCTTTCTTTAAAAAAAAAAAAGTGGCAGAGTCCTCCAAAACCCAAAGTCTCGTGTGTTGATGACTAGTTCATAACTCTACACAGTTCTGATTCCAACATGCTGGGTACCGGGCCCCAATGTTGTTCTTCCTCACGGAAATATGTCATAGACTCTGCCTCTACTCTTTGCTTAGTCACAGCCTCAGGAGAAAGAAGACAGGAGTTGCTTCTTTCCACAAGAGTGTGAAAAACTCCAAACACGTCCCCCAGGAGATGGTTTTGTGGCATCAAGCTGTTTGCCTTTTAATCTCTGCTGCCCTTTTCCAGGTCCCAGATGATTGACAGAAAGTAAGTAACCTTGTTCATTTGTCCATAGGGTATTTCTGGCCCTCCTGGTCCCCCTGGTCCTGCTGGAAAAGAAGGGCTCCGTGGTCCTCGTGGTGACCAGGGTCCAGTTGGCCGAACTGGAGAAACTGGTGCATCCGGCCCCCCTGGCTTTGCTGGAGAGAAAGGTCCCTCTGGAGAGGCTGGTACTGCTGTAAGTGACTTCAAGATTCTCTTTCTTAAGACTTTACGCTGAGTCAAAACAATGCCCCTGCAAAAGTCTCCACCTGCTGTGTATCTCTTGATGAGTATTGCAGGCTCTCAGGTAGAACCTAGTTGAGCCAAGAACTTTGTCCCACACACACACAGAGGTACTGCGGCTTCTGCAGAGGCGCAGAGCACCTGACAGGCACGTTGGCCACAATGGCCCTTGAGACTGTGGGGACACCGTGCTGGTACCAGGACTGGGATAGAATCCCATTGCTGCGGCCATCTTCCTGCACATGGATCCATCTCAATAAGCTACTGATTCCTCAAACTCGGCATCTGTGCTACCCTGAAAGGCGCCTTTATTAGACCTTGGAGGCCAAAGTCAAAATGTGTCTCCTTCGATACACGGATTTCCCTTCTTTGGATGCACACCCAGCAGCGGGGTTGCTGGTTCATATGGCAGACCTATCTTTAGCTTTTTGAGGAATCTCTATGCTATGCACAACTATCGTGTATTCATAATAATTTTAAAATTTTTTTAATGTGCCTCTCTGCATAGATTCTGTAAAAACTCTATTCCACTACCCTCAAGTGGCTTTATTAACCCCAACAGCATATTTGTGAATGTTGTACCATTTGTCTCAAGGACAAACCAGGTACAAGAATGGACACATGCCAAGATGTGAACTCACTGTCATCACTAGAGAAAAGATAACTAAGGATGTGTCCTACGAGAGGGAGATTGCTGGCCTTTTTCTGAGCTGAGGACAGTTCATTCCCACAATCCTCAAGCCAACTAGTGTTATCACCAGGGTCTCCGCTGTGATACTCAGTGTTTGTTCTCTTGTTTAGGGACCTCCTGGCACCCCAGGTCCTCAGGGTCTTCTTGGCGCTCCTGGTATCTTGGGTCTCCCTGGCTCCAGAGGTGAACGTGGTCTGCCCGGTGTTGCCGGTGCTCTGGTGAGTGTTTGACACCATTCTGATTTCCATTAACATCATAAAAGAGTGTAAAAGTGCCTCTTCAAATGTGACAGATTGATCACTGAATAACTCCACTTAAGACTTTTATTCATGGCATTTTCTTTGTACAGATCACATGTCACTTATCTCCGAAGACTTAATACCACCTTACTTAGACACATACTGTAAAGACACAGCCTAACATTATGCAGAATGACTTTTGTTCTTTCTACACACTTGAGAACGACATAAGCTCTAATTGCATTTACTCCTCTGCAATATGAAACACTAGCATCACCGACCATGTAGGAAGGATGGAACTCTGGAAGTTCTGAATCATTCCATTAAGCCTCTTACATGACAGCACCTAGGAGCCGTCTCATCTCCATAAACTCTGTCATCTTTATGAATTCATTTCATCCGGACCACTAGCTAAAAGCAGGCTCTCTCTCCCATCATTATGTAGTGCTGACCCTCTTGGGGGGGTGAGGATAACACTGGTAGAACTTCTCACCATTTTGTAGCCCACTCACATTCTGTGTACCTTCTTTCCTGACCAGGGTTGACTTTGGAGGGTGAGACCAGCCTTCCATCCAGTGAGAGAGTGTTGCTTTGTCTTCTCTGCCTCTTTAGGGTGAACCTGGTCCTCTTGGCATCTCTGGTCCCCCTGGGGCTCGTGGTCCCCCTGGTGCTGTGGGAAGTCCTGGAGTCAACGGTGCCCCTGGGGAAGCTGGTCGTGATGTGAGTCCAACCCTGGGTTTGTGACATAGAAACAAGTAGGATTTCACCTTGTGTGTTTGTGTCCTGAGCTGAGATGCTCTTGCCCCAAGTTTCTGAGCAAGATGGTCTGTTGGCCCATAATGTCTACACCTAGTATTGAAAATATGGGATGTGTATAGGCTAAGGAGCAGGCTTTTCACTAGCACATTTCAAAATCAGGCCCAAATATTAAAAACTCCTCTAAAAAATATCTAGGTGGACAGGTTCTTGTTCCCAGTTTTTAACAGTCTGAAAGAGGGTTTGGCAGTTCACGCCTGTAATCCCAGACTTAGGGAGGCCAAAGCGAAAGGATCTCTTGAGCCCAGGAGTTCAAGACCAGCCTCGGCCACATAGACCCCCATCTCTACAAAAAATGAAAAAAGTAGCCAGGCTTGGTGGCACCTGTAGTCCCAGCTACTCTAGAGGCTGAGCCGGAAGGATCACCTGAGCCTAGGAAGGCGAGGCGTCAGTGAGCCATGATTGTGCTGCTCCCCTCCAGTCTGGGTGACAGAGTGAGATCCCCAACCCAAAAAAAAAAAGAGGGCTCACTACTGAGCACTAGAAATGGTAAGGCAGAGTAGCCAAAACGTAGGGGCTGCTGGTAGCAACGCCCCACCAAGAGCCATGGTGTCTTTACAGGGTAACCCTGGGAATGACGGTGCCCCAGGTCGTGATGGTTTACCTGGACACAAGGTCAGTGACGTTTTCATTCCTCACTCATTCAAAATTGATTACGACAGACACCAGATCGAGACTGAACTTCCCTCTGCCTTTGGTAGGGAGAGCGTGGTTACCCTGGCAACATCGGTCCCGTTGGTGCAGCTGGAGCCCCCGGTCCTCACGGCCCTGTGGGTCCCGCTGGCAAACATGGACACCGTGGAGAGCCTGTGAGTTTGTCAATCCCAGGTCCTTGGTGTCATCACCCTCAGGGCCTCTCTCTGCCTCCCCATGCATGGGGACCATGCAGGATGGGGATGAGGTTCTGAGGCTTGGCTCATGAGTGTCTCTCCATCTGCAGGGTCCTGCTGGTTCCGTTGGTCCCACCGGTGCTGCTGGTCCAAGAGGTCCTAGTGTATGTATATGGCGAAGGCTTCCTTACAGCATTCAGGGCGAGTCAGCCCCAAGTGTCCCCTGAGAAAATAAAAAGTTCATAAGCTAGACTTCCTATTGTTAAGACATTTTAGTCCACGATGAGGCTTGATACCAATAACCTCATCTAACATAAATCTTTTCTGCTTGCTTACACTGGATAATTATCAGGATCTAACCACTTTATAGATAGCTCAGCTAACACAGGAGATATAAGAGCCTAGCTAGCCCTTCGCATATCTTGAGTCACCTTTGTAGACAGATTAAGCCATATTTGTGGAGAAGTGACTGTCATTTTTTCAAACAAGGTAAAAAGTCCTATCCATTCTTCCTTTTCTTACAGGGCGCACAAGGCGCTCGAGGTGACAAGGGTGAAGGTGGTGACAAGGGGCCCAGAGGTCTCCCTGGCCTGAAGGGACACGTCGGCTTGCTGGGCCTTCCTGGTCTTGCTGTGAGTAAAGTGTGGTCGTCCCCACGCGTGCAACCTGGCGGCTTGCAGCTCCCCAGGGTCTTCTTGCTGCATTCAGGCAGCCCCCATCGCACCAGCTCCCTCCCCCTTTCGGAGATAATGCCATTCCATTCAACATGGAAAGGTACAGGCAAAGGGGGAGGGAAATATCCATATATTAAAGTCTCCCGGCAACAATGTCCTTCAACCCCACTTCAAATAAATGTAATTAGACGAATGACTAATATTGCGCTGCTAAAATAGCTTGTGAGAAAAATAATTGAATATAATAGACATAATGGAGGAAAGAGCTCCACTTACATTCCCAGTGTTTCAATCCAGTGTCCGTTGAAACTGAAGTTTTCCATTCGATTGGAAAAAAGGAAATCTGTCTCTTGACATGTGCTCTGAAAGCATGATTTTTCTGTTCTCTCTTTAAAGGGTCAACATGGTGATCAAGGCTCTCCTGGCCCTGTGGGTCCTGCTGGTCCTAGGGTAGGTGAACCTCAGAGATGCCTCACCTCTGAGATTGAGGCTTAGGTGGGCAGCAGGCGTGGGCTCCCTGCTGAGCTTCCCCAGCTCAGTGCTCTGGTATCCTCCTTCCTCAGGGTCCTGCCGGTCCCTCAGGCCCTCCTGGAAAAGATGGTCGCAGTGGACACCCCGGTACAGTTGGACCTGCTGGCATTCGTGGGCAGCAGGGTCACCAAGGTCCCGCTGTGAGTATGATTTGGAGAAACAATAAAGAATACCACTGACCTAAGGAATGTTTTCTTTAGACTAAAGCAGGGCAGTCATATCAACACGTTAAAGTAGCCCCTACTTCAGTCCATTCCCTAGAATATCTGAAGGATATCTGTATGCAGTAGGCCTTGTAAGCCCATCCCTGCGAATGTGCCTGGGAGTGAGTTATATATTCCCATGGGCCTGATTCTGTTTTCCTGTTCGAACACGCTTTTGTGGAAAGCTCAGCTGCAGACCTGCGGCCCAGATGCCTCTCACTGCCACCAAACACAAAGCTTCTCTCTTCCCTTCCCCTCCACAGGGTCCTGCCGGCCCACCTGGACCTCCTGGGCCTCCTGGTGTGAGTGGTGGTGGCTATGACTTCGGTTACGACGGAGATTTCTACAGGGCTGACCAGCCTCGCACACCACCTTCCCTCAGACCCAAAGATTATGAAGTTGACGCTACTCTGAAGTCTCTCAACAACCAGATTGAGACACTTCTTACCCCTGAAGGCTCTAGGAAGAATCCAGCTCGCACTTGCCGTGACTTGCGTCTCAGCCACCCAGAGTGGAGCAGTGGTAGGTCAAGGCATCTAAGCCAGACTGACCCTTCACACAAACCGAGCTTCTCGAGATCAGCTTCCACTGGCATTTAACGTGAACATGTGGTGGGGCAAAAGTTACAGTATGTGAAATGGTACCCAACTAATGAAGCATCCCTTCCCACTAGCACCCAGCCTCGTGTTCCTCTTAATACATACTTTTGCCCTGTTTGTGGTAGTCGTATCCTGATTTGACTGCTCAGGGATGAGAAGAACAACTATCTAATCTTGAAGATAGCCACACTTTTCTTGTTAAATGTGGGGTAGACAATGTAATAGCATAATCAAAAATGGTATTCATGGGAGTTAATATCTTTGCCTTGCAGTTATTAGAGTTTTCTGCAGAATAAGCTGTTGTGTAATCTGGGTCTTGTTTCCTTTAAAGGTTACTACTGGATCGACCCTAACCAAGGATGCACTATGGATGCCATCAAAGTATACTGTGACTTCTCTACTGGTGAAACATGCATCCAGGCCCAGCCTGAGACCGTCTCAGCCAAGAACTGGTACAGGAATGCCAAAGTCAAGAAGCACGTCTGGTTAGGAGAGACCATCAATGGTGGCAGCCAGGTGAGGAATCCTACATAGTCTCCTACTAAGCCATATTTTTTTATGTTGTTTGTTAATGATCTGTATTTGAATCCCTTCCCGAAAGGGGCTTCCTGGAAGAACCTGCTCTTTTCTTGGGTTCCAATTTTATCCTAGCTTACACATTAGAAGATGGATTAATTGGATACATTCATATAGTCCAAAGTCATTATTCAAGTTTGATTTAATTGATAGTCATTGGAGAAGCTGATTGATGTCATTTAGTGTGAAGTAGTACTGGCTAGCACACAACCCACACTCGCACATTTGCATTGCAGAGTGTGATTGGCTTCTCTGATCGTTTAGCCTAATCCTTTCCCCAACTTTACTGAATACCTACAAAATTACAAAAATAGAAGGGTGTCCGAATGTCTACCTCCCTGCTCTGTTATTCTAAAGAAGAAACGTACACAGAGGCTTTGCTGAAACAGATACCCTTTTTAGATGAACTTTCCCCAGCCTAGTAGGCCCTATGTTGGTCTAGGTAACTGATGCTTCACAGACAAGTGAATTGAACTTTCTTAGAAAGGACCTTTTTCCTAAGGCTTGTGTCTGTGTTTATTGTTTCTCCCTGTACCAATTTTTTTTTTTTTTAATTTGGCTTTTGCTGCCTGAGTCTGTCTCCACATACTGGAGTTTCATCTTATTTTCTGTAGTTCGAGTATAACGTGGAGGGCGTGAGCTCCAAGGAGATGGCCACCCAGCTTGCCTTCATGCGCCTACTGGCCAATCATGCCTCTCAGAATGTCACCTACCACTGCAAGAATAGCATCGCATACCTGGACGAGGAGACGGGCAACCTGAAGAAGGCTGTCATTCTGCAGGGATCCAATGATGTCGAGCTCATTGCCGAGGGCAACAGCAGGTTCACCTACACTGTCCTTGTAGATGGTTGCTCTGTAAGTAATAGTGAAACCTGGGAATGCCATTACTGTGGGATGGGGTGGGGGACCTTCAAATGCACAGAAGAAAAAGAGACCATGACTACATTTTTTCATAATGTATCTATTTAATTCAGATGGTAAGCTCAGAGTATGCTCATCTGACAGTGCCTTTTGAAATGCTGAAATGCTTACTATGTCTGTGCCTAGGGTGCATTTTTTCCTTTAACTGAGTCTCTTGAATGGTGTTATACACCCAGAATTTAAACTTTCTTGAGGTTTAAATGGCCTAACCTGTAATTTATAGTTGTATGTATTTTATTTCATTTGTTAGTATGCCCTATAATTAACTCTTAATGCTTTCTCTACAATGTCACAGATGGAAGACAGAGTGAAAGGCAGTGATAGTAACGCTGCATACCCGCCTTACTCCCAAATACCGCCTTACCCAAATACACACATCAGTCTTAAGAATGACACGGTAGAAATAAGTCGCTTGGAAAGTGTGCTGAAATGGTTTTTAAAATTGACACCGATAGGGAACCGGCCCCCTAAAAATACCCTTGATTCTGCTGTTTCAAACATGAGCTTGTCGGCCTGGGACACACGTGTTCAGAGCAACAGACAAACCAGAGCGTGGTTCTTATGGCATCTATGGTTCAGATGTTGTCAGATTCAGAAATAGTGCTGCTTTATGTATCTTTTTCTTCTCTTTTTAAACAGAAAAAGACCAACGAATGGGGAAAGACAATCATCGAATATAAAACAAACAAGCCATCTCGCCTGCCCTTCCTCGACATCGCACCCTTGGATATCGGCGACGCCAACCAAGAATTCAGAGTGGACATTGGCCCGGTCTGTTTCAAATAAATGAACTTGCCCTAAATTAAAAAAGAACGAAATTTGAAAAAATGTTCTCTCTTTGCCGTTTCTTCCTCTTCTTTTTTAACTGAAAGCTGATCCTTCCATTTCTTCTGCACATCTACTTGCTTAAATTGTGGGCAAAAGAGAAAAAGGAGGATTGACCAGAGCATTGTGCAATACGGTTCAAGTAACTCCCTCTCCCCCTCCCCGAAAGATTTGGAACCTTTTTTCAACACTCTTACACCTGTTTGGAAAATGTCAACCTTTGTAAGAAAACCACAATAAAAATTGAAAAATAAAATAAAAACCATGACTATTTGCACCACTTGTGGCTTTTGAATATCTTCCACGGAGGAAGTTTAAAACCCAAACTTCCAAAGGTTTAAACTACCTCAAAACCCTTTCCTGTGAGTGTGAGGCCCGAGGTGCTGACCTAGACAGAGATGGACTGAGGTGCTTGTTTTGTTCACAATACAAAGGTGCTAATTAATAGTATTTCAGATACTTGAAGAATGTTGATGGTGCTAGAAGAATTTGAGGAGAAATACTTCTCTGTAGTGAGTTACATTGTGTGGGGTTTTTTAAAATTTGATTTAGCATCAGTCATTTCCATCTTACCCCTAATTAAAAGTATGCAGATGATTTGCCCAAAGCTGCCCTCTTCTTTAAATTCAGCATTCGTTCTCCGCCAGTCTCATTTTCATCTTCTTCCATGGTTCCATAGAAGCTTTGTTTCTTGGGCAAGCAGAAAAATTAAATTGTACCTATTTTGTATATGTGAGATGTTTAAATAAATTGTGAAAAAACTGAAATAAAGCATGTTTGGTTTTCCAAAAGAAAATATTGAGTAAAATTCCTTGCTGCAGTCCTCTTTGCAAGAGAAATATGCATCCCTGTCAGTCTTGAGACCAGACCCCTCGTGGGATACACATCATGTAAAAAGGACGGTTGGGTTTGGGATAAAGCCGAGAACTTGGCCCGGGTTGGGTGGGGGCATCTGAGCTCTAACTGCCTCCTGTGGCTGAGTGACCTTGAACCTCCAAGCCTCTGCCTTTCGGGATCTGGATCCATAACATGGGCAAGGTTCCTCCTCAGCACTATTAAACATTTGCCCCACTCAGAATACATAACACTTAAGCAACATGGTACTGGGGACCTGATTTTACTATAAGCAAAAGTCCCCAGAAACTTGGTTTCCTACCAATTAAGCACTTTGTAACAGTGGCTGGATGTTGGTCTGTGCACAATTAATACTATTAGCTAAAACAGCTTGAAATATTCAGTAAAAATGCCATACCCTTAAACCTGACGCAACAGAGCACATTGTCTGTTGAGAGGTAATGTGTGGGCTGTCAATCAGCATAGACAGCTGTGGTGAAGTGTTCCACGAACACCTACCCACCACATCAAGTTCATTTTCCTCCCCTGCACCATTCAGTGACATCTGCAATACACTTAAACATAGTAATGTGTCAAGTAAAATGTTAAGATTCATTTAGAACTTACTTCCTGTTGCAGAACATAATTGTGATTGCAGTATTTGCCTCCCTGCTCTAAGTCATCTCAAGATTCAATTAGTTTTGAAGGCAAAAGACTGAGCATGATGAAAATCTAATACTAACTCTAAAAAGTTAGCAAGGTCTACCAATCACATGGTAACCCTAAATTATGGCCCTTCCACCAGCTGAGTCAGAACACCAGGCTGCTCGTCAAAATGCACATTCCCAGTTCTCACCCATCAAATTCAGATTTCGCACAGAAGCAGTATTCTGAAGCACCCTGTGAAATTCTGAGGTTCACCAACTCAGTTAGTCCCTAGCAGAGCTAACATTCTACTCTGACAAAAACCACTCAATATACCCTGACTGAACCACACAAAGAAGGGGGTGAGGTTGACTCCCCACTTCCCTAGAGAGGGCCACTCTTCAGCTGGAAGTCTCTTCACGTGCTGACCACCAATTTCTTTCCACAATATTTTAAGAGTAAATTTGTTGTGAACAATAAAACTTATGATAACCACATTATATAAAAACTTACGATAACCACATTATATAACAAAATTCCTCAGGTCAGAATGCTAAATGCTCCCTAAAATTTAGTAACTGAAATGGCCACAGCAAACTTGCATGATAAAACCATTAGAAATCTCTGAATCAAGTATAAACTATGCCATCAGGTTCACAGCACAAGGAAAATCCAGTAGGTCGACGCTGGTGTGGCCGTGAGTGTGCCGCTACACTCCAGCCTGGGTGACAGAGTGAAACTCCAACTCAGAAAAAAAAATAGAAATACATGAAACATACATGTAAGAATTGTGCTGAGAGGAGGTGAATGTGTGTGGTAAGGTGGAGGGCAATTACTAGACCCACATTTTTCAAATTTGCTATAATGTGGTTATCGTAAGTTTTATTGTTCACAACAAATTTACTCTTAAAATATTGTGGAAAGAAATTGGTGGTCAGCACGTGAAGAGACTTCCAGCTGAAGAGTGGCCCTCTCTAGGGAAGTGGGAGTCAACCTCACCCCCTTATGCACTGCGGAGAGGGAGGCCCAGCCCAGAAAGTCTTGCCTGCCATGGGCCAGCCACTCTGAGAGGCCCTGGGGAGAGTACACAGACCTCAGCACCCTTGGATCTCATGGTTCCACCAAAGAGACAGAATAAAATGATGTGTGAATGGGAGCTTTCAGGAGGCATCTTCTAAGGATAGCAGAGGACACAGCTCGTTAATTAGCAGGACTCTCAGGAAATTAGCCTTTGTCTCACACAATCACTTGAGCTGTGGATTGAACTGGCCTCTCTGGATGGAGCTCTCACCACCCCTCAAGTCCCCATCTGGCTAGACATTGCTTCTCTGGAAGCCACGTATCTGGTCCTTACCACACCAGAGGGTCCACTGGGCCTGTTCCCGGGACCTGGGTTCGAACCCTGGACATGGAGTGGCGTCCTGAAGGTCTGAGCCCTCCACACCAGCCCCCTCATAGAGACCAAGCCCCAGGCCCCTGAGACGCTCCTCACAACGTATGACCCTCAGACAGTGAAAGTCAGTTGCCTGTAGCCTGTGTGACTGTGAGAGGGAAGAAATGGCACATAGGAGAAGGAGGAAACGGTAGCTGAGAACTGGGAAGGGGCCCTTCATCAAACCTGGTAAAAAGGGTCGTTCAGAATTCCAAAGCCAATACCGCTAATGCACTGGCATGCAACGGAGACACCTGCGCCATGCTGGGCACATTTGTTATCCTTAAAGCCAAGGACTTGTGTGTGCTATTCTACTTCATACCACTGAAAAGGAAGTTCAGAAATTGGATTATATATAAGAAAAGTTGGAAGTGTCACTCTGGGTCGGAACAACAATCCATCTGGGTGAGTGCTCTGCCTTTGACGTGCCACCAGGGGAAATCTGGGACGGGAGCGGCTGGCACTCACTGTGAAGCCAGCTCAGAACTCCCACTTAATAACCCATCGTAAATCTTCTCTGTACATAGATGCGTCTAAACCCTTCCAGAGCCTCTCTCTGCTTTGAAATATGTTGGCATTACAGCACCAAAAGGAGAGGGCTACTGCAGAGCTGTTAGTTCAGCTTCCTGGCCCTCTGATCAAGGCCCTTAAATGTGTGCTCTGTCCCTGAGTCAGCCAGGATGTCAGCAACTCCATCTCCTTTGGGAGCTCCAGGCACTGCTCAGGGAAGGGGTTTGTAGCTCATGGTGAGTCCCTGTGGTGGAGAGTATCAGCTCTGCCCTCCACGAGGTTCAGGCCCTTGGGAAAGACTCAAGTGGCCCGAGAATTTGGCTAGCATGCCTGCGCCCTGAGATCTCCATTAGCACACCAACCTCACGGAACTGCAGCGTCCCCGGCCACGTGAGAGAAAGTGCAGTGGCCACATGGGAGAAAGTGTGGCAACCATGGGCAAGTGTCACTTGCCATCATCAGCTCCAAAGAGTCCAGTCACTGGTAGTAACTTTGATTTAATTTCTTATTACCGGCACTCCAATTCGGGGAGAGGAGAGTCTAGAATTTACAATGAGAACCACTCCTCCCTAATTGTGTAATCTACCGATTTGGGGTTACATGTCCTTATCAGGAAAAAGTTGAGCTCTTGCTGCTAAGTTGGTTTATCAATCTATAAATGTTATGCGTGTACTGTGGTACTTATACCTCATATGCAATTAAAAACCTCTACAGAAAAAAAAGGTTAGACAGAAAACAAATACAAAAAGAAGAGACTGCACTGCAGTGGGTCATTCTACACACCCCAGTGCATGCACACCTGCTTTAGAGGCTACTGCTCTAAAGACAGATCTGCAATGGTCTTCAGTGAGGGAGACATCAATGCACTCCCAAAACAGCATGTCAAATGTTGTACATGTGCGCGTTTTTCTTGGAATAAGGTTCACAACTTTCTTCAGATATTATAAGGGCTCTGGACCCACAAAGACACTATCACCCATTGCACAGCAGAAGCGCCACTCACTTCATCAAACCATGGACCCTTCTAAACTCTGACTTTCATATCTCATCTTGGGTGTCCTAGTCAGGATACACTGCTTCTCCTATCCCAAGAAATGAGAGAACCAGCCAGCACCAGCCCAAATTAAAGGGGAGGTCTGTCCTGTATTCTTCCTGGTATGAGCTCTCTGTCCTGAGTCTAAACGTAGGCTGTCAGATTTCTGATGAGCCAGTCTTGTGCTTTGGAACATCAAGGGGCAACTGTCTGCAGAACCTTTTTAAAGAAGAACAAACATAATCATAGAGGCTGATTCATGAGCCATTCCTTTTAGGCAGAATATACGTTTGCTAGTTAGTTAATTTCAAAAGGTAACACAGTTTAACCTACAAGGGATCACAATTTCTGGCACCAAAAAATGCTGTGAGGATAACACTGTCACTGTTTCCCTCAAATTCCCTCATGGACCCAAGTCTCCTCATATGGCTGCTCCCTAACTAACCTATTATTCTGAGCCCAAGATGTGGTAAAAATTGTGGCAATAATTAACAATCCTATGGAATCTGAAAGGTATTCTTAAAACCGCAATTCACTGTATAAGAGGAGGGACCAAAAAAAAAAAAACAGAATTTGTCTATAAAAAATTGTGTATTTATTCTTACATTTTAAAACTTCAATCACTTTCAAAGTGCTCTCCATTTAACGCAATACATCTATCTAGATGTTTTTCCCACTGCTCAACACAGCTTTTGAGCATGTCAATTTTGATGTCTTTTAGTGCTTCTGTTGTTTTTTATATATATCTTCTACATGGCAAAATGTTTCCCTTTGAGGACTTTTTCATCCAGAGAAACAAATAAACAAACAAACAAAGTCATTCAGGGAAAGACTGGATGAATAGGGAGGGAGGGACATGGAGGTCATGCCATTTCTGGCATTAAAAAAAAAACAAAAATGACTGCTGAACTCTCAGTGCAGTGTGGGTAGGTGCACTTATAAATCACCCATCTTGAAATGGGCAAACATGTTGAAATAATCTCCAAAAAAATTCACTGAAGTCAAACACAATCTCTGACAACAATGCTGGCTGGTCAACAAATGCTGATGGGTTGCTAGAACACTTACCTAGTGGGGGATGCCTGGACTATCAGGGGTCCACCCTCCAAAAGATAATCTCCCTGTTTCTGGGTCCCCCTCTTTGTGTTTAAATAAATTCATAAACACACAATGCATCACCAACCAAGTGACCATATCTGCTAGTGCAATATTTCTCCTGGTATCCAATGGCCTAATTAGCCATACCCAGGACGGCAAAGGTAAAAACAATCTTTTTAAAACGGAGTCTGGGTTCGTGACCCGCCTGGGCAACTTGGTGAGACCTCATCTCTACAATAAATCAAAAATGAGCCGGGCGTGGTAGCGCACGCCTATAGTTCCAGTTACTTGGAAGGCTGAGGCGGAAGGATCGCTGGAGCCCAACAAGTCTGAGTGACAGAGTGAGACTCCAACTCAAAAATAAAATAAAATAAAATAAAATAAAACGGAGTCTGTTGATGCCATCCAGGTGAGAACACCTATTGGTGAGCCCCTGCACAGAGCACCTGGTCTTTCTCTACCGGAATGTCACTTCCAGTCCATTGCTCCCCCTGCTGGCTGGTCCAAGGACACCCCAGTCCTGTAAGTGCAGCAGGCACCGTGGAAAAGAAGTTAGACTCAAGAGGAAACAGCAGCCCTGGAGCTTCATTCCACACACCCTACGCACAGCCTCCTCTCCAGCCTCCCCAGCAGTCTACCTGCCTGACTTGCCCTCACCGGTGTGTCTTGAATATCTCTCCCACGGAGCTAATACTTGGGAGTCACAAGGAAGCAGACAGAAACTCCACAGAGGATGGAGCGTGGGCAAGAGAGCTGTTCATGCTCTGAGGTGAAGTGCGCTACCCTGAGGATTTCAGCCAAGGGCGGGTGGATGCATCCCAGGGATGACGTGGTACAGAGACAAGAGAGTGTGCCAGGAGAGAACCAGGCTGGGCAGCAGAGTTATCTTGATTTGGCCCCAGTGCCCTCTTCCTCATCTCCATGGTGGGGATAATGCTGGCATCCCCATGGAACTCTGGGGCTAGAGGCTGTGGGAGGGCGGGCCCCCGGGACCTTCAGGACTGTTACTGCCATCATCATCCCAGGCCTGAACCCCTCCTAAAATCCTAACACAAAAGGAACCACCTTGTCACAAGCACTGTCTTCTCTGACAACAACAGCCTGATACCATAGCACATCTACAATTCCAGTACTCTTCAATTTCTACAACCACGTTTAGCTTCCAGTCGACTCTCGGATCCTCACTATTTCAGTGAGTCCTTTCCCACAACCCAATTAAAAAGTACACAGTTTTTAGCCTGACGCAGTGGCACGTGCCTGAAGTTCCAACTATTCAGAAGGCTAAGAAGAAAGGATCACCCGAATCCAGCAGGTTGTGGCTCCCATGGCTATGTGCATGCCACTGCACTCCAGCCTGGGTGACAGAGTGAGACTCCAACTCAAAAAAAACCCCACGGTTTTAATTAAAAGTGTAAACACCCCTTCAATTTTTTACAAAAGTAAACCAACAATTCCACCTTTGCAGTAAAAATAAAATAAAATAAAATTTCTTACAAAAAGAAGAAATTTACATTTAATTGGTCTGCCCTATATGCCTTTGGATGTGTTCAGTTTGGGAGGTAAAATTTTCGAAGCTTACCAATGGCCCCTTTGCTTACCTGAAAGTCAGTTTTTCTACACAAATGGACTATAACTCACAGAAGTTTGCCAAACTTCTGACATTTAGTTTTTGCAATCTGATTTTCTAAAACTTTGTCTCTGGCAGTGGAAATCTAACTCAAGAGTTATCAGCATAAGAAATAATCATAATTATTAAATTAATGTCCTCAGAGAAATTTCTTGGCCAGTATGAATGTACTCAAGGACTTTAAGCATATTAAATCACCTATTATTGCCAGAGCTTTGAATGTCTATATGAGTAATGTTATAAGAGGGTCCACTTCAAAGAACATAGAGGAAACTTTGATTGTAGATATTTCCAACATGTTTTTTCTATCACTGATTATAGATCTACTTTCCCTTGTAATATAGAAGTCTGAAATAATTTCTAAAACTTTATCAGAATAACTAAATTAAAGTTTCCATCTACTACTTTGCTTGTCATGATAAGATTTGTTTCTAATCAAAAGAATTTTTTAAAACCTTCCTCAGATAACATCTAGAAAATTGCCCATTTAACATTTCTCTGGGTTAGTCGCTATTAATATTTACTTTTAGTTACAACTGGGCATGCTATTATAATAAAATATTGTGAATGTTTGGCCAATTTTAAGCGTCACATGTTTTCTTAGGCTTTCTTCAACTAAAACACCACAGCAGTCACCTTGCTACCATAACTTATCAAAAGAGCTTTGTTCTCCTTTTGAACTTGGAAGAGCTATCTAATAAACACAGTGCAAAGTCCACTAAATCCTTTGAAACTTTGAAGAGAGCAAGACAAATCCATGACAAAAATGATATGCCTTCTCACCAACACACAAACTAAACTGTATATTTAGTAAGATTGATAAGGATGATTGAACTTTTTATTATCACTTTGAGGAGGTATCTGTCAAGTGAGTCTAATTCAGGAAAATAGATTGATACATTGGGAAAAAAAAATCTCCAGTCTTCATTCCAGGTTGGGAAAAACCCATGCAGGCAGTTTAGTCACCCAATAGCACTCATATTATGATTTCATGGGTCTGAAATATGGTTTAAAACTCCCTTGGTGATTGGTAATGTGTAGCAGATCTTGGGGAAACTCTACTAGGTCAAGGCTGCGGGTTCTAAAGTCCCCCTTAGAGGGACAGGCAAAGTAAGAAGTATGTCCCTTGGGCCTTTTTCTAGGAAACAATGTCCATGATTTCTCACTGTTCTTCCAGACCCCATCCAATACTGCCAAGCCAGATTTGCTCGTGGCAGAACCAGGATATCTCCACTGTTAATGAGTACAGGGGGATTCTCATTTGCTCTCTACATCTGGGAACCCCTGGCTTTTGACTGCCATCACGTATTTGCATGATTCTGCATCCCTCTCCCCAAAATATTTAGGACCACAGCTCTCAAATAGTGAGCTCTCTAAGCTACCTTGAAAGAGAGCATGTAATGTCTCATTGAACACGTGAGCAATTAATTTGAGAACAGTTGCAGTATTATCAATGTGATTATTTATTGTAAACCCAATTAATCCAGTCAGGAAGAATGTTAATTCCAAAAGAGTATAGAAATTAGCATGATTGCACACTTAAACACCTTAAGTCTGAACTATTACATTGTCTGTCTGGTGTATCGTCTCTTGGTAAACACTATGTAAGAACACTTCCATGGGAAGTCCCATGAATATATATGTGCACAGGGGTAGGAAGGTAACATCAGTCCACACTCCGGGGTCGATAGAGGAATCTTCAAAATGCCCTAATTCAGAAAATCCACAGTGTTAGAAATGATTACTCTGGCATTTCGAATAGCACTATTAAAATCTACACCAGAAGGTATGCTAATTAGCATAAAATATGTAAAAAATAATTTTTCTTGTTGAAATGATGGTCTTAAAGACATATGGCTAGCTAATAAATATTGAACATCAAGAAAACTTGGGCTAAGTCTTGCTCTACCTGTAGCATAAAAATTGGTAGCAAGATTGGCAAAAAAAGATACATAGCCCTATCCATCTTCAACCACCGAAGAATACTTACATTTGCCAAAAACTTGTGAATCACTAAATGGCCTAAGGTCAGTCCACAAGATGACTCCAAAGAAATTGGGAAATGGTAAAAGATAACCAAGAAAATGTCACACAAAGCCAAACTGTACTTAATTGATTTTTAAAAAGAAATGAAATTGTGCTTAAAACAACTGCATTTCTCTTATGAGCAATAGAATATCAGTCAAAACGAATCCAGATATAATTGAAAGCAATTGCACAGGACGCCAAGGCTCCCAGGAAACCATCTCTCCTACTGTGGGAACAGCCGGGAGTGACTAGGTCTGTGCTTCTATGGCCCCTCCCCTCTGCACTTAACTGAGAAGCTTCCAGGAGAGCCTCAGCCCAGCAGGGCCTCTCAACCCCTCTCTTCTGAGAATGGCTGGGGGTGAGAGAGGCCTGTGAATGACAGCACACTAGAGACAACTGTGAGCCGTCCCCAATGAGGACCCAGAGCCGTGCCAGGTTTGGGGTTGTTCTTTGAATTATGAAATAATCACTCACTTCCCTTTTTGCTTAAATTGGAGAAAGTAAAGTTCCTGTTAAATAAAACAAAAGCAAGCTTAACTGGTGGTACACCTAGTAAACAGGATATGACAAAAATGGAGGAAACAAGACAGACTTGGAGCAAGCAGATACTTCTAGATGGTAGAAATCAGAGCAAGACCGTGAATGGTCTGAAACAGCACCCAGAGAAAGTACACTGCTGAAAGACAGCTTTGCATGAGCCTTTGGCGTTGCCATAGGTTTCACAACATACAGGTCTTGGTGGATTGTGCGGGAATATCTACTCCAGAATGTTTGCAACACAGTAATGAGCAGCCTTGGGAGAGGGAGCCAATGTCTCCCTTCAGAGCCAAGGACAGGTCACGGCCCACTATAACAGCACCTCCCTTCGGGACATATGCCAGACAGCCCACTGTAAAGGATTCAGTTCTCTATGCTGGTGATGCTCAGTTGTGACACATCTACCTGGGTGACTCCACACTGGCCCCACGGGACCTGGGAGAAGGGGACTGAAGCCAACATTAAGCTCCTCGTCTCGCCTTGCTGTGAGAAAGTCCTTTGTCTCTGTGGCCCAGAAGTCACATGTCTTATACCAGCATCTATCACACTGTGGCAGACTAAACATCTTAGCTTTAAATTAGAGAAACTCCTGACCCTTCACAGTTCTTGACAAATATTTCAGAGAATTCGTATCAGAATGGAGCTGCATTCATCTGTATTTCCCATCTTTCAAGTTGCCTAGCAACTGGTGGACCACCGTCGATCTGACCATCTGCAGTAATGAACAACCACACGATGTGTAAAAGTGTGATTGAACTGCGTGTTTCTAGATGGCAGAGGCTGTCTGTTTTATCTCTGTGCCTCTACCACCTAGCCCAACATAAAAGGCTATGAGCTCAAGGATGCTCTGTTGAACAATTTTACAATGGTTAAACAGGAGAACTGACTACAAAAATGACTGTTGGGATATATAAGGGGACCTCTCCAAAGCAGAATTCATTTATGAAAAATTGTGTATTTATTTTACATGTTTAAACTTTAGTCACTTTCAAAGTACTCTCCGTTCGATCCAATGTACCTATCGAGATGCTTTTTCCATTACTCAAACAGGTTTTGAACTCATCAATTTTGATGCCTTTTAGTGCTTCTACTGTTTTTTGTTTCACCTCTTTCACATGGGCAAAATAGGCAAGATTGGTGAATGGGGAGGGTGGGGCCTGGAGGAAATGCCATTTTTGGTCAAAAATTGCTGAACACTCAGTGTACTATGGGCAAGTGTTTTGTCATGGTGGGAGAATCAGTCACTTGTTTGCCACAATTTGGGATTGAGACACAAAATAATGGTGTCTGGTGCACTGCTGCTGATGAGTTCCCAGAACATGAACTTAGCAGGGGAAGCTTCTGCTAGAAGGAGCCCACCCTCCAAAAGATAATTCCATTTTTGGGGTCCCCCTTCATATAGAGTTGCAGTAATTAAGACACTTTTTAATCTGTATCTTGGGTACTTTACCTTAGAATCATCTTGTGTCTTCAGTAAGCTTGAGTGACAGAGACATACACAGAAAATCAGAGCAAGCAAGATAACAGCCTACTGAAACTGAAGTGGTAATGTGACTGCCTCTCTGTTTATTGTTTTAGAGAAGGTCTCACTCTGTCGCCCGGGCTGGAGTGCAGTGGTGCAATCACAGCTCACTGCAGCCTCTAGTTCCTGGGCTCCTGCAATCCTCCTGCCTCCGCCTCCCGAATGGCTGGAACTACAGGCGTGCACTACACGTCAGGCCTGAGTCTATCTAGGTGGCGTCAGAGATCTCATGAGCAAGAGGTGGGGAGTCTTCTGACTCTTTTCTCTACGACTCCACCACTAATACTGTTCCTTCATATTCTGCATGTCTGTTTGTTAGGATTTGCTATTCCTTGGCTTTTTTATGGTACTTGCTGTTCTAATTCCTCAGCCAGATTCTGATACACCTCACAAACCCTTGGCAGCCTGTTACCTGGTAGCACTGAGTAGACAGAGTAGACACCCCACTATGGCATCATGGGGTGTGAATCAGTCACCTTGGTATCAGGAGCCCTGGGTGGGGTGATTTTTAAGGAAACAGGGTATGGGAGACCAGAAGCAACATCTCTATGTGAGCTATGTCACATAAAGCCTCAACATTCTGAATAAAATCAAAACTTAATTTGAGTACTCTGCACTTGAGCCCTCTGCGGCCTAGACACCCATCTCCCACTCTATCACTTCTTTCGCCTTGAAATAAAACTCTTACTTCATATGGTTTGAGCATTTTTGTCTTTAAAGATTCAAAACGCAAAGAGTACTTAGACATCGAGTTTTAAAAATAGGGTTGCCTCCCCCAAAAAAAGAGGAGGTAAAGGAGGGGGGAAAAACAAGAATAACATAAAACAAAAGGCCATTAAAATGCACAAAGATGTCCAATTCCTTTAGAAATTAAAGAAATGCAAAGTAAAGCCTCACTCATCTATGGCTATGTTTCTTTTAAAAATAACGTTGATAAGGATTTAGCCAGAAGGTCACTCTCAAACACAGTTGAGATGAGTATAAATGGCACAAGTCTTCTGGAGAGGAATGTGCTAGCATATATGTATTAGCAAGTATCAAAAACCTTAAAAAATGTTCACCCTTTGGACTAGGAGTACATCCTCAGAACATCCTTGATTTTCCTAAAGACTTTTTCAGAAAGAGAGTCCCAGCAAAGGGCTCTCGTCAAACTGTGAGACTCAGACTTTCCCTCCACCCAAATGCACACAGCAAGAGTGGCCCCAGTGCTGCTGTCTGAGACGACCTAGACTTGGAGGGCAAGATGAGCCGGTCTAAAGAATAAGCGGGCAACTCCCAGAAGTCTCCTGGCTTTGGGGAATGCCAGGCTCTCTGCAGCGCCAAGTCGATGGAAGGCGCTCCAACCCTGTAGCTCCCAAAAGCCACCGCAAGTGCACTCTGAACTGACACTTGTGATTGCTGGTCAGTCCAACCTTCTGATTGGTGTAACAGCGAGGAACCCATGCAAAACACCCTGAGGCTGCACGTTTAAAAACACACACGTTGCCTTCTCTTCAGGGTAGGCAAGCTCTAGTCAGTGTGAATCATTCCCTTTCCCCTGCATTGCACCAGCATGAGGGTGGTACACATACCCAGAAGAGAGACATTGCCACAGCAGCAAGCCCACCCAAAACATATCAAGTGACCCTCAACTCAACTCTCAGGCACCACAGCTGTCCTGGCTTTGTGTATAGCAAAGCACTGGAAATCAACCCAATGTCTGATCATGGTGGATTGCACATCTATATGAAAGGCTGCAACGCAGCTCTTTAAAATGCTCTCAAAGTATACTTAATGATATAGAAAAAAATGAATAGCTATATACTAAAATAAACAAGCTGATTATAGGGGAGTTGCATCTCATGTGGGAGTTAGGTGTTAAAACCAGCCCATCATGGAAAAAATGTTGGTATAGTCAACTTTACCCCTAAAAATCTCTAGGTTGGAGACCAAGAATCATAAATCCATCACAGTTTTTCTTCTGGGATTAGAAGAGATGACTGTCTCTGTGACTGAGCGTCAAAGCTGTTGGCTTGAGGTTAGTCCACATTGTAAGAAAAATACATTTTTATTTTTTATTTGTTTTGAATTGGAGTCTCACTCTGTCACCCAGACTGGAGTGCAGTGGTCGTTCCCGGCCACCACAGCCTCGACCTGCTGGGCTCCGGTGATCCTTCCGCCTCAGCCTTCCAAGTAGCCGGAATTACAGGCATGCGCTACCACACCCGGTTGATTTTTTGATTTATTGTAGAGATGAGGTCTCACCAAGTTGCCCAGGCGGATCTCGAACCCGTGGGCTCAGGCAATCCACTCACCTCAGCCACCCAAAGGCACGGGATTACAGGCTGAGCCACTGAGCCCGGCTATTTTTATCATTAGAATCATAGTCACCGCAGCAAGGTACACATACTATGAGAGACACGGACACTGAAACTGAGGCAACAGGAAATCCCTACCCCCATCTCATGCTTATTCCAGAACATGTACTCAGGAGCTAAGTGAAGGGGGATTTTGAAAATTCTGTTAAATTGGAAATCCTGGGGGTGACTAGAATGGCTGGTGTGGCCTCCACAACTGACCCTCAACTCATCTCTCAGGCACCACAGCTGTCCTGGCTTTGTGTATAGCAAAACATTGGAAATTAACCCAATATCTGATCATGGTGGATTGCACATCCGTGTGATAGGTTGCAACACAGCTTGCTGGAGCCCCAGTAGGGAGAGATGCCAGAGTGATGCAGAGGACTACCCAGAGCACACCCTATGGCCCATGAGAGAAGCCTCAGGACCCAGAGAAGCAGAGAGGAGAGGACTCAGACATCCCAGATTGGAGCCAGGCAGTTCCTTGACTGGTACACCGTGGACGTGGGAAAGGGTAAGCGGGAACCTCGGGCTCTACGCTCTGGCCGTGAACTTGTATAGCCCCTTGAAACTGGGGACTCCATCCCACATGAAGAGTTGCTTGGATCCTGCCTGGCAGGGTTGCTGGGACCCATGCAGAGCTTCCTAGGGTCCTGACATGCCATCCCAGCAGCCCCACCCCGAGGCCGCGTCCTACTGGGGCTGCCCAGGTCTGTGATGAGGAGGGAACTGGGAGACTGGATTCTCTCACCAGCTCCTGGGAACCAAGTGCCAACATGGGCTGTAATGTGGGGACTCCTCGGGGGCACTGCACTGAGCCACCAGCTCACACAGGGCTTGTCCCTTTCCTTCTGAACCAGAGCTGCAGTAGCTGGTGCCATCCCGTGCACCCCACTGGTGGGACTTTCCAGGACCTTCAACCCTTGTGCCTTCACATCACCAGGTCCCTTGCAAACACTTCTCAGGGCAGCTAGACCCAGAGCAGGACTCAAAGTGGCTGGGCCCTCATAGAGTACCACTGCCAGGGAAAGGGAAGTACACCTATCAGGGGAGCACCCCATGGGACTAAAACCTCTAGACTTCAGTTTTCCTATGGCCCAGAACTCTCTGCTTGGGGAATACTCTTTCAGAAGAGACACAGTCACAGTGCTGAGCTCAGTGGGGAAAGTGGTGGTTCTGCCACAGCAGTTGAGTAGTCCTGGTGCCCAGGAAGGGCCTTGGAGAAGGGGACGTTCTCCACCCCTTTGCACCCACTGTAGAAATTTGCTTCATGGGAGCTCACTGTAGGTACACCTTTGACATCCTTTCTGCAGCACTTCGGGGTGACTGTAACCTCACAGGGGCTGTGCCCTTTGGCTCAGGTTTGCACAAGGGGTAGAATTCCACCACCTCTCTACATGGGATGTCAGCATTCCTGCAGATGGCCGGAAGTGCATGTCTGATCTGAAAATCCAGAACACCAGAACAAGAGTGTAATGGAAGGTGGACCACTTTTCTGCCAGTCTCATAGTGGCGCTGGGGTGAGCCCCTCCCTCGCCCCATGAAGACCTCAGTGCATGACACTGGGAGCTCCCCTAGCCACCTCCAACAGGACTGGCTATTACATAGACACACCTGCTTCAGCTGAAGCCAGTTTTCACCCACAGGTGCCTCCTGACAACCTGAAGACTGAGCAGTTTAACCCAGAAGAAAAAAATATTGGGAAGAAAAGAGCACACCACACCACTGGGGAACAAGAAAAGCTTCATGATCCTCCTGGCATTCTAGACCCACAGGAGACAGTGAACCTACACATACACCCAACAATTACCACTACAAGCATCTTAAAAAGCCAATGCACAGAGATGCTGTACAACCAAGGAATCACACAGAGCCTAGACCATGGAAAACACCTGGAGCCAAAGCTAGATGGGCATAAAGTATACACATTAAAGTCACATCCTCTGCCAGGCATGATGACTCAAGCCTGTAATCCCAGGACTTTGGGAGGCCACAGTGGGAGGATTGCCTGAGACCAGGGATTCGAGACCAGCCTGGGCAACTTGGTGAGACCTCATCTCTACAATAAATAAAAAAAAATAAAAATAAGTTGGGTATGGTTGGAGCGTACCTGTAGTTCCAGCTACTTGGAAAGCTGAGGTAGGAGGATCGCCTCAAGGCTGCAGTGGCCGTGAGCATGCCACTGCACTCCAGCCTAGGCAACAGAGTGAGACTCCAACTCAAAAAATAAAAAATAAAATAATAAAGTCACATCCTCAAGGGAAAGAAAAAAAGACAGTCAAGCTAAAAATAAATTTAATGATAATAATAGTCTACCCAGATGAGAAGAAACCAGAAGAATAATTCTGACTATTAAAAAGCAGAAAGACCACAGCAACTCTCCAGCAAGTGATCCAAACCAATTGAAATCTTCAAAATTCCAGATAAAATATTCAAAAAGCTGGTCATAAAATTGCTCAATGAGATCCAAAAGAAAGTTGTAAACCAACATAAGGAAATTTAAAACAAACAAAAAAATTCTTCAGGATATCAATGAAAAATTCTCCAAAGAGATAGATAAAGAAAGAAAGAAACTGAACTTCTGGAAAGGAAAGACACACTCAAGGAATTGCTACATGCAGTGGAAAGTTTTAACACTATACTGGGCCACATAAAATAAAGAATTTCAGAACATGATGACAGGACTTTTAAACAGACACACTCAGAAAAAAATAAAGGAAAAAGAACTGAACAAAGTCTCCAAGAAAGAGGGATTATGTAAAATGTCCAAACCTAAGAATCATAAAGGTTCCTGAGGAATAAGAAAAAGCAACAGATTTTGAAGACTTATTTGAGGAAATAATTGAAGAATAATTTCTGCTCCTGCTAGAAATTTATATATGCAGATACAAGTCACCAAAAAAAAAAAAAAAAAAAAACTAGAAGATTCATTGCAGAAAGGACATCCCCAAGGCATACACTCACCAGGTTTCCTAAGGCTAGGTGAAGGAAAGAATTCTACGAGCAACAAGACAGAAGTATCAAATAACTTATAAAGGCAAATGTATCAGACTAACAGCAGACTTCTCATCAGAAACCCTACAAGCCATAAGGGACTGTCATGCTGTCTTTACTCTCTCCAAACAGAATAACTGACAGCCAAGATTTTGTATCCCACAAAACTACTTTAATGAATAAAGAAGAAATAAAGTTTTTCTCATATATGCAAACACTGAGGGAATTTGTCACCACTAGACCAACACTGCAAAAAATACTCAGAAGAGTTCTAAACATTGAAATAAAAGGTAGAAATGCACCAGTAGAAAAACATTGAACATTATCAAACTCACAGGGCTTATAAAACACTAACACAATGGAAAAAAACAAAGCAAGTAGATAGCAATATGATGACTGAAAAGTAAATGGTCTAAATGCCCCACTTAAAACATATAGATTGGTGGAATGGATTTTAAAACTCCAAATATCTGCTACCTTTAAGAGACCCACTTAACTTACAAAGCCACCTATAGACTCAAATAAAGGGGTGGAAAAAAATATTCCACACAAATGGAAATAAAAAACATGCAGGAATAGCTATTCTTATATCAGATAAAACAGATTTTAAATCAACAAAAGAAAAAGAAAAAGAAAAAAAGGGCCATTGTATAATGATGAAGGGATCAATTTTAAATTTATATGCACCAGAGCTCCCAGCTTTATAAAACAAATTATTTTTGACCTAAGAAAAGAGAGACACAGCAACACAGTAATAGTGGGGATTTCAACACTCCACTGACAGCAATAGACAGATCATCAAGGCAGAAGGTCAACAAAGAAACATGACTTAAAATGGACTCTAGAATAAATGAACCTCACAGACATTTGCAGAGCATCTTACAGCAAAACTGAAAAATATACATCTTTCTCATCAGCACATGAAACATTTTCCAAGATAAACTATGTTTCAGGACACAAAACAAGTCACAATAAGTTCAAAAAAATAGAAATACTATCAAGTGCTTTCTCTGACCACAGTGGATAAAACTAGAAATCAATTCCAAGAGAAACTCACAAAACCAAACAAATGCACAAATATTAAACAATCTGCTCCTGAGTGATCTTTGGGCCAACAAAAAATCAAGATGGACATTTAAAATATTTTCAAAACGAATGACAGTAACAGTATACATATCAAAATCTCAGGGATACAGTAAGCTATGCTTAGAGGAAAATTTACAACACTTCACCACCATCAAAAAGACAAAAAGGGCCGCACTCGGTGGCTCAGCCTATAATCCCAGCACTTTGGGAGGCCAAGGCGAGTGGATTGCCTGAGCCCACGGGTTCGAGACCCGACTAGGCAACTTGGCCAGATCTCGCCTCTACAATAAATCAAAAGTTAGCCTGGCGCGGTAGCACACGCCTGTGGTTCCGGCTACTCGGAAGGCTGAGGCGGAAGGATCGTCGGAGCCCAGCAGGTCGAGGCCGCGATGGCCAGTAGCAGTCACTGCACTCCAGTCTGGGTAACTCAAAAAAAAAAAGAAAGATTACGTATTGGCAACCTATTGCCAGACCTAAAGTAATTACAAAAAAGAAGAACAAATCAAACCCAAAGTTAGCAGAAGAAGTAACAAAGATCACAGCAGAACTAAAAAAAAAAAATTGAAACAAGAAAAAAATACTTGGCGAGACCTCACCTCTACAATAAATCAAAAAATCAGCCGGGTGTGGTAGCGCGCGCCTGTAATTCCGGCTACTCGGAAGGCTGAGGCGGAAGGATCGCCGGAGCCCAGCAGGTCGAGGCTGCGGTGGCCGAGAACGGCCACTGCACTCTCCAGCCTGGGTTACAGAGTGAAACTCCAACTCAAAAAAAAAAAAAAGAAAAAAGAAAAGAAAATGGAGACGTTACAACTGATACCACAGAAATACAAAAGATCACCCAAGAGTATAATGAACACCTCTATACAAACTAGAAAATCTAGAAGAAATGGATAAACTCCCGGAAACATACAACTCCCCCCAACCTTGAATCAGGAAAAAATAGAAACCATGAATAGACCAATGATAAGTAGTGAAATTGAATCAGTAATAAAAAATTTCCCAACAACAACAAAAGCCCAGAAACAAATAGATTCACAACTGAATTCTACCAGACTCTCAAAGAAAAGCTGGTATCAATCCTCCTGAAATTATTCCACAAGATTGAGAGGGAGGAAATCCTCTGTAATTCATTCTACAAAGTCAATATCACTCTGATACCAACCCAGGAAAAGACACATATGCACCAAAAAAACTATAGACCAATATCCTTGATAAACATAGATGCAAAAATCCTCAACAAAATGCTAGTGAACTGAATCCAACAGCACATCAAAAAGATAATTCACCACAATCAAGTGTTTCATCCCAGGGAAGCAAAAATGGTTCAATATATGTAAGTCAAAAAATGTCATTGACCATATAAGCAGAAAAATTAAAATCATATGATAATTTCAGTAGATGCAGAAAAAGTATTTGACAAAATCCAGTATTGCTTCATGATTTTTAAAAAAAAACTTCCAACAAAATAGGCATAGCAGGAACACACCTCAAAAAAATAAAGGCCACATGTGACAGACACGCAGTCAACATCATTCTGAATGGGGAAAATTTGAGCACATTTTCCCAAAGAACTGGAACAAGACAAGGATGCCCATTTCTACCACTCCTATTCAACATAGCACTAGAGGTCCTAGCCAGAGCAATCAGGTAAGAGAAAGTAATCAATGGTATTCAAATTGAACAATGAGAGCCAAACTATCTTTGTTTGTCAATGATATAATCTTATCCTAGAAAATGTTAAAAACTCCTCCAAAAAAACTCCCAAACTTGATAAACAATTTCAGTAAATTCTCGGGTACAAAAACCAACATACACAAATCAGTAGCACTGCTGTACAATAATAATGACCAAGTTGAGAATCAAATGAAGAATTCAATCATTTTTACAATAGGTACCAAAGAGATTAAATATTCAGGAATATATTTAACTAAGGAGAACTACAAAGCACTGATAAAAAAATTGTAGATGCCAAAAACAAATGGAAATATATCCCATGCTTATGGATTCAAAGAATCAACATTGTTGAAATGACCATACTACTTAAAGCAATAAACAGATTCAACACAATCTCCATCAAATTACCAATGTCATTTTTCACCAAATTAGAATCAACAGTCCTAAAATTTCTACGGCACCAAAAAAGAACTCACATAGCCAAAGTCATCCTAAGTAAAAAGAACAAAACTGGAAGCATCACATTATCCGACTTCAAATTATACTACAAGGCTGTTTTAACCAAAACAGCATGGTTCTGGTACAAAAGTAAACACATGGGCCAATGGAACAGAATAGAGAGCCTAGTAATAAACTCAAATACCTACAACCAACTGATCTTCAACAAAGCAGACAAAGACATACACTGGGGAAGGGATACTCTATTCAACAAATGATTCTGGGAAAATTGGATAGCTACGAGCAGAAAAATAAAACTTGATCCCTATCCCTCTCCATATACAAAAGTTTACTCAAGATGGATTGAAGACTTACATGTAAGAACTGACACCCAGCCGGGCTCGGTGGCTCAGCCTGTAATCCCTCACTTGGGAAGGCTGAGGTGAGTGAATTGCCTGAGCCTGAGGGTTCGAGACCTGCCTGGGCAACTTGGTGAGACCTCATCTCTACAATAAATAAAAAATTAGCCGGCCGTGGTACCGTGCACCTGTAGTTCCAGCTACTTGGAAGGCTGAGGCGGAAGGATCGCCAGAGCCCAGCAGGTCAAGGCTGCGGTGGCCAAGAGCGGCCACTGCACTCCAGTCTGGGTGACAGAGGGAGACTCCAACTCCAAAAAAAAAAAAAAAAAAAGAACTGACACCCTAAAAAATCTAGAAGAAAAACAAAAGAAAACCTAGGGGAAACTCTTGTGGACATTGCCTAGGCAAAGAATTTAAGTCTAAGAACCCAAAACCAATAAAAGCAAAAATAACTGAGACTTAATTAAACAAAAAGGGTTTTGCATAGAAAAAGAAACAATCAACAGAGTAAATAGGCAACTTATAGAATGGGAGAAGATATTTGCATACTATACCTCTGACAAAGGACTAATGTCGAAAATCTACAAAGAACTCAAACAAATCAGCAAGAAAAAAATCAATTAATCCCGTTAAAAAGTGGACAAAGGACATGAACAGACATCTCTCAAAAGAAGATATGCAATTGGCCACCAATCACACGAAAAAATATTCATCATCACTAATCATCATGGAAATGAAAATTAAAACCACAGTGAGATACTGCCTTACCCCAATTAGATTGGCTATTATTAAGAGGTCGAAAAACAACAGATGTTGGTGGTGATAAGGAATTCTTATACACTGTTGGTGAATATGTAAATTAGCACAACCTCTATGAAAAACAGTGTGGAAATTTCTTAAACAACTGAGAGTAGATTTACCATCGGATCCAGCAATTCCACTACCTGAAACCTACCCAAAAGAAAGGAAGTCATTATGCAAAGAAGACATCTGCTCACATATGTTTATTGCAGCACAATTCACAACTGCATAGATGAGGAATCAACCTAAGTGCCCATCAACTGATCAGTAAATAAAGAAAATGTGATATATACATATATGTCATTAAGAAAAGGATGAAATAATGTCTTTGTAGCAACTTGGATAGAATTGGAGGTCATTATCCTAAGTGGAGTAACACAGAAATGAAAAATCAAATATCACATGTTCTCACTTATATGTGGGATCCAAGCTACAGGTCCACAGGGGCACATAGAATGGTGCAGTGAACACTAAGACTCTGGGAGGAGGGATAAAAAATTGTCTAGTTCAACATGCACTAATAGGAGTAATAGGTGCCCTTAAAGCCTGGAGTTCTTCACCACCATACAAGGCTTCCATGTAACCAAAAACTACTTGTACTCCTAAAACTATTTAAATAAAAATAGAAATAAAATATATTTAAATTCTCTCTCTCTCTCTCTCTCTCTCTCTCTCACACACACACACACACACACACACACACACACACACAGTAAAATTGACCACCTAAGTTAAATATGTGTAGTAATTATATTACAAATCATTTTATGTAAGTCCAAGTTTGTTTTAAAATGTTATTTTATGTAAATGTACATAAAAATCCAGAAAGAGTGCAAGCAAAAATATTTCAAATGAGATGGTGGGTATTGTTGGGTTTTTTAAAAATCTTTCCATATTTTTTCAAAACAGTTTAAATAATCATATATTACTTTCATTATCAGAAAAAATAGTGATTATTTTTCAAATGGCATTCACACAAGACATAGATGATGTCTTTAAAACTAAGCTTATTGCATTTCAAATGCAATCAGTATATACAGAGCAATATATAGTTTTGATGTGTAGTTTCTCTTCCAAAAGAGCAAGCATTTGGCTAAACAAATTACCGATAAACACAACAAAAATATGAGAACATATCTATGATCCACGGAATTCTATCCGTCTTCCTTAGTAATGCAGTGATTAGGGGCTGTTGAACAAGACACAGAAGCACGCTTCTTTTATTAAACTGCACATCAAATCTGTGCTTGCCAAGGAAAAAAGGTTTTATCTAGACATGGACTATATAAATATGCACACAAAACCTGTAGAAAGTTGCCCTCAGAGATGCTTTCCGAGCTGGTAAATTCCTACCCTTCATGTGTGTCACTGATACATTGTTAAAATTCCTATTACAGCAGCACTTTCTCTGCTCATTCATAAAAGATGCATAGATGCACTCATATAATGAAGGAAATTTCTTCCCGAAACACATATATCACTCTAGTGCGTCTGTTTTAATAATCGAAAAAAAATAAATGCCTTATATGAGAACGATTTATAAGACAGGTCAGTTAAAATAGTTCTTTGATTATGTAAAATCACTGGTGGCTGATCCATTGTGTCAGATGTGAAATGAGATTAAGTTGTAAGAGTAAGTTTAAAGTTCTCAGCATTAAACTGAATTAATGAATTGAGCAAAGGCGTGTTTCAAGTGGAATTGAAAACTAGTCTGTTTGGATCATTAGCCACACAGGCACAAAGAAAGAACACCTTATCGGAAAGCTGCGTGGGCTGTGGAAAATTACTAGAGAGCTCTAGACCCAGCCTCGGTGTGGAGCCACCTGGAAGGGATGAGGTGGTGAGGGGAAGGTGATCAACAGACAGCCCAGCCAGAAAGAACTGGAGAGCAAGGGTCAGGTGGTCCAGCCTCCGGTTCTCACCATCTGTCGGCCATCCAACATTTATCTGATATTATTGTGTGTCTACCTTGTAAAAGAAGAAAATAATAGAACCTCATTCTAATGAGTGAGAGGCAATTGTAAACATTTATTTGATCTCCTTGTATGTTTACTTTTTAAAAAGAGAAAATAATAAAGCCTCATTCTAATGAGTGAGAGGTGAGAGGCCGGAGAAACCCAGCAGAGCCCATTATCCCAGCGAGGGGCACCCTGCCTCTGCAGCCACAAATACAATGAACACACTCTGACTGTCGTCCACCCTTCCCTGACGTAGGCTGTGCAGAAAGCTCTCAGGTCTCCCCACCTTTTGTGGCCCGTCGCTGAGGACTTTACCTGTCCCTTCACCGTCATTGTGTGCTGTGTGTGTGTCCATGCCATCTGCTCGTGAAACGTTTCTGAGCGACCGCGCGTATGGATGAGGAAAAGTGGGTCAACCAGCCACGTGTGTCCCGTCCAGCCCACGTCAGCACCTTTGATTTCAGGACCAGTTCATAGACCAGTAGATAGCACGTTACTATCTACTTATTGTATGAAGCAGAAAACCCCGTTTTGGCTTTATTCTACTTTTATGTTTTGCGTTCAAGGGACTCCGGTGCAGGTCTGTCACACAGGCGCCTTGCGTGACGGTGGGGGTCCAGGTTCCCCTGGCACCTGTCTCTAGGCGAGGGGTGGTGAGAAAACACAGTTGTCTCCTCTCGTTCCACAGACCTCACGCCCAGTAGGTGACCAGATCCCCCTGGAGGGTTTTCCCGTGTGCTGTCCCTTCCCCAGCCTTTATTTCCCCCCCCCCGCCCCGCCACGCCCTCCGCGCACCCCTTTAGCCATCCTGCTACCTGTCACTTCAGGTTCCACGGCTGGCTTTGGCTACTCACTGAAGCGTGCAGGAAGCGACCAGAGGGGCGGCTCCCAAAAGGGCGCCGACACACCAGACAACAAAGGCCCTCGCTCCCGGCTTCTGTGAGCACAATTCCCCGAGCGCGCATGCGCGCGCGTGAATTTCAAACCTTCCCGCGCGCGAATTTCAAACCGGCAAGCCTCCAATCCGTAGCCAGCTTTGTTATGCGTCCAATAGGACTGTAACACGGCGTCGGCCCCACCCTGCTCCCATGCAGCTCCTCCAATAGGAACACAGCACGGCCCCTTCCGGCCCCTGTCGGGCTCTCTCCCTGCCACTCTCGCTCTCTCTTTTCTTCTTTTCCCCGTTACAGATCCTCTCTGTAACAGCCCCCTTTAATAAATCTCTTGGTCCTGGCCGGGTGTAGAGTCATTACTGGCGCCGAAATTCTTGTACTCACCCCTTGCCTCTCCCCGCAAGGCCATATTCCAGCCCAAGTTGACCTCCGCATCCCCTGTGGGAAGACTTCTCCTTCCACAGCCCTAGGGATGAGGCCGAGAGGTCCCCCCTCAGCTGCTTCAGCTCTAGCCCGGTTCTCCAACCCACTGTAGAAGCCCTCCGGCCATTTCAGAGTGAGTCATCTATACAGCAGTTACTAATACACCATTAAGCCACTTTTATGATAAAACGGCTTAATTATGGCCTCAGGAATGAGTAGGCCCATGTTTAGGTCCGTGCTCCGCATTCACTTTAGAAATGAGCTGCTGGGCTCTAGCCATAGGGTCTCCCAAGTGAGGCAGAACCCGCCCTGCAGCCCGCCATCACAGGCAGCGTCTGGGCAAGCCCTCGCCTCACAGCTCCCAGAAACAAGCAGAGCACCCTCCCGTTTCCGAACGCATGTTAGTATTGCCCACAGCCAGCAGCGTGCAGCTGCATCAGGGAGCCGTGTGTTTTCCTTTATTAAAAAATGATTGAGGCTGTCATTCTTGGTCTAGCATCATCTTTCACAAACCCAGCAGCTCTCTTTTAACACGCCGGATATTTGAAAGCTTTATCAGAAAGTGTTGGCTGCCTCAGACCAAGTGTTTTATTTAATTTTGTTCTGAAGTTGCTTGAGGAAAATAAATTGATATCAGGTTTTTCATTTCAAAGTACATTTGCGTTGCAGATGGACTATTTAACAGTTCACATAATCAGTAAAATGACTGTTGAAGAATAGGATGTGCTCATGAGAGTCTCTGATATCTACACAAGTCATTTCCTTCTGAAAATCCATACCATCTGACTGCAGTTTGTTGATCTTAAGAAATCATCATCTTGTGATGAAAAAACGCTGGCTGAATGTTTTCACAAAGTAGTCAGCTCCTTGGACATGATATTCATTTGTTTTAGAAACTAACATCTCTTGGTATGTAAAAATATTCTATCCTACTCCCCCCTTTCCCACTCTTGCAAAGACCGTGCAGATCCAAATTTGTGCAAACTAGTTTAAAACGTTGATTCATTCCTGTGCCAAATGCCAGCAAAGAAATATTTTGAGACGTCTTGGGTATTCTACAAATGGGATAAAGTAAACACCAGGCTAGCAAAATGTGAACACTATGCTTGTTTTAACTACCCACTTTTCATTTTAGAAAGAAGAGATCGAAGTTATTTTTGTTTTTTATTGGACAGCACTAGATTTTTAACAGCTTTATTGTGGTATAATTGACACACCATAAACTGCACATATTTAATAATACAATTTAATGCATATGTTGTGAGTGTGTGTGTGTGTGTTTGTAATCTTTATCATTTCTAGTTAAAAAGTTAGACGTGAATAAAGAAGAAAACTGTCCACTACATTCATAGTACTACAGATAATCACAATTAAAATGTTAGAACATGCCCTTTCAAGTTTTTAAAATCTGTTCTTGTCACCAATTTCAGAAACAAAACTGAACATAAAATGATAATACAGAATTGTTTTGCTTTGCTTTGCTTATTTGAGTCAGGGTCTCAATCTACTGCCCAGGCTGGAGTGCAGTGGCATGATCACATCTCACCACAACATCAACCTTCTGGACTCAGGCAATCCTCCTACCTCAACCTCCCAAGTAGCTGGGACTACAGGCATACACCACCACACCTGGCTAGTTTTTTTATTTTTTGTAAAGACGATGTCTCACTATGTTGTATGAATAAAATAGACACATGCTTTCATTTCTCTTAAACTGTGAACAGGCTACATATATTAGGCTGTACTTCCTGTTTTTAACTAAAGTTTTCATGAATATTTTTTCATATCACTAAATAGCTTCCCGAGATAATTTTAATATATACATATATCATACACATTTTTGTTTATCAGTAGTAAAATAATTACAAAGGTGAATAGTGAGGAAAGCAAGCCACTATAATACACAGCCAACATTTTTATAACTATAAAAACATAATTATGGAATACAAATAATCACCATTAAAACTCTAAAATATATCTTAATCTACCCATAGGAATTTAAAAAATAAATGTGTTACACATATGCATTTATTTTTATTAAAATATTAATCAAATTAAATGTATTATTTTGCACCTTAATTTTAAAGAAGTTTTAATAAGCAGTTTATACATTTGAAATTTTTATTTACAAAAAGTTTCAAAATGCAGAAATGAATGAAGAAACAGATTATCACCAATAACTTAGTGATACAGATCGTCACTATCTAAACTTTGGAATAATAATCTCTGTCCAAAACTGTGTTAGTATTTAAATTCTATTTTTAATTTAAATTTGATATGAATTTTTTCCCATGTTATTATATATCTTCGTAAGGAATAATTTTAAATCGCAGAATAGTTTGATAACATGGAGAACTTTTGACAACATTGGGCATAAAATAATTAAAGTCTTGGCCAATTTATAGCTAAACTTTTCATTTCAAAAACATGGGTAATTTTTTAATTAGTGAGGAGGTATAATGTGTTTTTCAAATGCTTGTAGACTTTTTAAAAATAAGTATGTATTCTGTCAGTTCTGTATTCTATATTTTCCCATGTTATCATTTGCTTTTATGGTGATTGTCATACACAGAAGTTTTCCTTGATATTTTCTCTTTGCCTTGTTGCCTAACCTAAATATTCATTTAGACATTTTAATGCTGACTTTATTTTTATTCTCTATTTTTCATGTCTGGAATCTGTGTGTTCTGTCCTGTGAGGCAGCCAAACCACGTTGCACGTGGGTTTGGAATGGCATCTCTCTCATGTGTCCAGTCAATCCACGTGTGCACATCCATACTGGAAAGTTATGCCAGTGGGGTGTGAAGGCTGCGGCTGGGTCTCCAGGCCCCGCTCCCTTAGTGACTGTTTAGTTAAACACAGCACTGATCTGGGATGCTGCTCTGGGTTTCTTCTTAGCACTCTGTAAGCACCGCTGTGGAAGACTTACATTTCAGTTTATATACACACATTAGAGTCGTTTCTCCTCTTCAGATGTGCATTTTCTTTTAAAGAAATACAAGCATTCTGTAACCAAAAAAATGAGAAATTAAGGTATAAAGAAGTAACAAACATTATTTTAATCTCGTCTTCATACTCAGCAGAGCCACTGACCACATGGGTATATTTAATGTCCCAACTGTTTTTGTCACTTTTCCTCCTTTGTGGAGGCTGCAGGAGATGTAAATAGGGGTCTTTAAGGGGTTCATAATGATGCTTGTTTTTTCTTCCAGCAGAACTTCAAACTGAGTCATAGCCAGGAAATTCGATGTTCTTCTAATGAAGCTAAACATTCACATTCACAGTCAACACCAAAAACAAAGGTTTTTTTTAAACTCATTAAAATGGAAATTCTCTGTCTTTGCCAGCTGGTGGCGACTGCAACATGCACGCCGCTGGTCACTGTCCCTTGAGCCGGCCCCCGTCAAGGGGAGAGCCCCTCAAAAGTCCAAGGGTCCCCACTCCAGCCCATCTTGCCCTCAGCTGTGACCAACAAAAGGGAAGGGGACTGTGTGAGTCATGGTCAAGGAGGACACAGCACCGCGCAGAGCACAGCTACGGAATTAGTGTGTGCCTGGGAGAGCAAAGGTCTCATATTGCAATGCTACCCCTCACCTGCTCCAGAGAAAGTTGGTGCTGGTCTTCTTACCAATAGGGCTGACATGACATCGTCTCCCACAAGTGGGTAAATCTCCGGTATTGCAAAAACCAAACAATGTGATGGAGAACAAGACCGTGATGAGAACACAGTGCATTTTAATCATTAGCAAAACATGCAAAACACTCCGCTATGCAAGTACCGTAGTTAGAGGCAGCTAGAATGGAGGAAGGCTGGGAGGGTGGGATTGTCCCGGGGGGAATACCAGCAAGGAACTGTCTAGACTGTTCTTGTCACCAATTTCAGAAACAAAACTGAACATAAAATGATAATATAGGATTGTTTTGCTTTGCTTTGCTTACTTGAGTCAGGGTCTCACTCTACTGCCCAGGCTGGAGTGCAGTGGCATGATCACATCTCACCACAGCAACAACCTTCTGGACTCGGGCAATCCTCCTACCTCAACCTCCCAAGTAGCTGGGACTACAGGCACACACCACCACACCCGGCTAATTTTTTTATTTTTTGTAAAGACGATGTCTCACTATGTTGTGCAGGCTGGTTTAAAACTCCTGTGTTGAGGCGGTCTGCAAGCCTCAGTCTCCCAAAGGGCTGGGACTACAGGTGGAGCCACCACATCTGGCCTGTTTTTATGAAATGCAAATTTCAACAATCCCAAACATCAGGTCATGAAAGAAAGCAGTTCAGGGCACTTTCACTGGTGGTTTTTTTGTCTATATATTTATATACCCAGCCACCATCCCTGGTATACTAAAACATGGCTTTTTTAAACTTGTAGATAAATAGTATTCTTTCTTGCACTGATAATTGAAAACAAGATAAACGGCAAAAGTCACTTGAGAGAGAGCATCTCTAAAGTCAGGGCAGTCTAAATAAGGGGGATTAGTAGTACGGCTAGGGTTTCTTCTCCACCTGCGGCATGCTCCCAGACCTCTCGGAGAATTGGGTCTGCCCAGTCTCGCCCAGCTCTCCCTTGCTGACCCTGAGTCCTGGCTCCTTGACCATGCCAAATTCCCCACTCGTTTTATATTGTTCTCTAGTTTCTGTGGCTTCCGTTCCATTGCTCTACAGCAGGCATGTCCAGCCCGCGGCCTGCGGGCCACGTGCAGCCCAGGACAGCTAGTCGTGTGGCCCTGCAAAGCCTTCTGACATCATGTGTGTTTTAGCATTCATTTTATTCGTGACCCTGTGTGTAGTTCCATTTCTGAAGTTCACTATCACACCTTATCCGTGACCTCACTTTCTGGTAGCACACACACTTGTGAGCAGCTGCTTTCTATAATAAAGCACACAGAGAGCAAATTTGGAGCAAACATTTCTGCTGAGCACCTTGAGAACTCACAGGGAATTGCGAGCACTTCCATCGAACCAGACACTGATAGATTCATTTTACAAAAGCAAGGTCAAATTCCCCGCTCGTTATATATTGTTCTCTTTTTTAAACTTTATCATGAAACTATAAAAAATAAAAGTCTTATGATATACATACACTAACTATATTACGTAATTTATGCATGGCTCAAGACAATTCCTCTTTATTTGATATGACCTGGAAAGTCAAAAGGTTGGACACCGCTGGTCTTGAGTCTGCTGAGTCCAGGACAGCACAGGGCAGGGAGGAGTTAGACTCAGATTCAGTTACGCCTTTTCCCTTTGGCAAGCTGGGAGGCTGTCCTGGGGAAGTTCAGCTGACTAGACCAGCTGCCTCCAGGAAGAGCCACTTAGGCAAAGGAGATGGCCAGGATGATAAGGCTGCAAGAGCAAGAATGACTCAGGTGTGGGGACTTCTGTTGAGAACCATCCCAGTCCAACCCGAGGGATTCCTACTAAAGCTTGACTATACATAGGCATCTGAGAGCTGCAAATCTCTCAACAGTATCTGGCACTAAATGGAGAGAGAGGTGTCCAGACCCTGTAGTCACAATGACCCTCTTCCACTTGCCCTTGTGGTCTGTGCAAACCCTGGGGTGTAGACTTCCTCAGTTAAATGGATGTGCTAGCAAGGAGAAATGAAACAGGGCTTCTACACCTGGACACGCCTCCCCGTCAGCAGAACACAACATCCCCCGAGCCTTCTTAGTGCTGACCTAGAGCTCTGGGTATTTAGCAGAAGTCCATGTGATGGCCAGCTGCACCAAAAGAGGCAGTCTGCTGTCTTACACACATCTCAAGCCATGTTCAGCTGGGAGGGAGATTGAACCCACCCCAATAGATGATGGTGAGGGAACAGATGCCTGACAAAGAGCCCATGTGAGCATCTCGGACTCCAAGAGCTTCAGAGTTCAGGGTCCAGGAGGGCCTGGAAGGCAGGCAGAACCCAAGGGCGCAGGCTTTGGAGCGCTCCTGGGTGCCAGACCTCACTCCATGGGCCCCAGCAGCCTGGGCGCATGCAACCCTCACATCACCCTGAGAGCTGGGCACAGTTTAGCAATCCATCACAGGTGAGGACACTGAGGTGCAGAGATGTTAGATAACTTGCGCCAGAGTGCCCAGCAAGCATGGGAACCAACTGGGTCTGGACCTAGACAGCCTGATGGTAGAGCCTCTCTGTCATGCTGCTCCCCACCACACCATGACCCATCTCCATCACACCTAGAAGCCAGAGTGTCTCTGTCAGCGGGTCTCATGGCCACTGCCCTCTGTCTGCCAGGCCCTGCCCCTCCTGGTCTGAAGCTCTGTCAAATCAAGCCCCCCTGCACCCTGAGGACCTGGCACCGATGCAGGCTGGGGCTCGAGGGAAGGGAGCCCCAGATACCCAAATCACTAGAAACAAGAGATTCCAGAAGATAGTTGCCATGGCAACCCAGGTCTGATGTGGGGAGAGTAACAGATCATCCCAAACAATGCACATCTTCTTCACTAGCATCACAAGTGAGGCAGAGGCAGGTGGTATGCAAGGTTGGGCAGTGGGTGCGTGCATGCTCACTGCAGGGCTTGGGTGTGTGGCAGCAGCTCTGTAGAGGAAGATATGTGTCTTCAGGCTTGTCGCTGTGGCTTGACTCCTGAACTCTAAACACACAAAGCGGCAGTAAGAGCAGGGAATGGCAGGTGGGAAACACTGAGGGGAGAAAGGACTCCTTTCCACTCGTCTAAGCACAGCTGACCAGGAGCTCCAGGCCTGGCATGACAATATCCACAACCTCACAGAAGCACTCCGTGAATGCTGATACTGTAACCTCTGGGCCAAGGACCAATACCAGTTCTGTGAGGAACTGGGCCACATAGCGGAGGTGAGCAGTGGGTGAGCGAGAGTGAAGCTTCATCTGTTTTTACAGCTGCTCCCCATCACTTGCATGACTGCCTGAGCTCCGCCTCCTGTCAGATCAGTAGTGACATTAGATTCTCATAGGAGCGTGAACCCTATTATGAACTGGGCATGTGAGGGATCTAGGTTGCAGCTCCTTATGAGAATCTAATGCCTGGTGGTCTGAGGTAGAGCTGAGGCAGTGATGCTAGTACTGAGAAGCAGCTGCAAATACAGATGAACATTAGCACTGAGGTTTGACTACACGGAGACCATCATAAATCAATTGTTTCCAGACTCCTATCATGAGTGGCCAGTGAGTTGATGCACCACAATTGTACAGCTGCATCTAGTGACAGGCTTCAAGTCAGAATCCTACACTTATTTTAGACTATGTGTGGCCCACCTATTATCTTATTTACCTCTTCCATCCATGCCTCTTTCTCATACTGTGCACTTGTCTCAGTCACAGTTTTGGGAAGACCACAAGTTAACCCTAGCCAAAATGAGTATAAAACGAATGTCACTGAAGAACTTCTTTGAAAAGGGGGAAAGCCGGGCTCGGTGGCTCAGCCTGTAATCCCCCGCCTTTGGGAGGCTGAGGCTGAGGATTGCCTGAGCCTGCGGGTTCGAGACCCGCCTGGGCAGCGAGACCTCATCTCTACAATAATCAAAAATGAGCCGGGCGTGGTAGTGCATGCCTGTAATTCCGGCTACTTGGAAGGCTGAGGTGGAAGGATCACCGGAGCCCAGCAGGTTGAGGCTGCAGTGGCCGGGAGCGGCCACTGCACTCCAATCTGGGGGACAGGGGGACAGAGTGAGACTCCAACTCAAAAAAAAAAAAAGAAAAGGGGGAAAGACCCAATGATTAGGCAGCAGAAGACTCTAGGACTGCCAACAAAGTGAAAGCTGTATTTAAAAGAAAATACTGAGAGTCCCACTTGAATTACAGGTTCATTGCAACAGGTGATTCACATTCTCCAGGCTCTCTATATAATTCAAGGCAACCACTAGCCAATGAAGCCATTCAAAACTGCTTCACCACATGGAAACCAAGCACCCTGCATTACAAGACAAGCCTTTGGAGTTTTTCAAAAGAAAAAAACGTGTACACGAAGATCAGAAGCAATTATCGAAGGTCATGATTTCATCAAATGTGTCTGCACTGAGAGCATCCTTCTTAGTGGCTAACTGCGTTGCTAAAGCTAGGATACCCTGTGCTACTAGTGAAGAGTTGATCCTGCCTGCTGCTAAGGATGTTTGTCATGAACTTTTAGGAGAGACTGCAGTTCAAAAGATGATATGTGTTCCTCTTTTGGCTAGTACCATAACTAGATGAATTGACGAAATAGCAGAGGATGCTGAGGCACAACTGTTAGGATTAATCATCATGGTACGCAATCTGAGTTGACAAGTCTATTGATTTTGACAAGGCAATGATGCTTGTTTTTATGTGATATATTTTTCAGGAGGATGTGCATGAGGATATGCTATGTGCACTTTTGTTGCCAATCAATACCACAGCTGCAGAACTATCCCAGTCTTTGAATGATTACATATCAGAAAATTGAATTGGTCATTTTATGCCAGTCTATGCACGGACGAAGTGGCTGCCATGACTGGACAGCTTTCTGGTTTCACTACTCAGGTCAAAGAGGTCACTTCTGAATGTGAGTCTATGTGCTGTGTCATCCATAGACAAATGCTGACTAGTTAAAAATTGTCACCTGAACTTAACAATATCTTGCAGGAAGAGATTAAAATTATCAACCACATTAAAGTACATGCCTTTAATTTATGTCTGTTTGTGCAGCTCTGTGAGGAGATAAGCAAAATGTTTTCTCTTATACACAAAAGTGAGATGGTTTTCTAAAGGTAGATCACTGGCCAGAGCTTCTGAGTTATGAGAGCCATTCTAGAGATTTCTTTTAGAATAATAGTCACCATTGGCAGCACATTTCAGGGACACAGAATGGGTCATAAAACCTGCTTACTTGTGTGACATATTCAACCTGCTCAATGAACTCAATCTGTCACTTCAGGGAGAGCGACAACTGTGTTCAAGCTAGCAGGTAAAGTGGCTCCATTCAAAGCCAGACTGAAATTATGGGGGTAATGAGTGAACATTGGGATTTTTGACATGTTTCAAACATTAGCAGAGATTTTGAAAGAGACTGAGTCAGGGTCTTCTTTCTCCCAGCTGATGCATGATCACCTATCTCAGCTTTCCAAAGGGTTTGAGCATTGCTTTCCAACCACAAAAGATCCCAAGTCGGGAAGGAACAAATCTGTGACCCATTTGTGAATAAACCTGGTGAATCCACTTTGTCCATGCTAGAAGAGGATCAACTGCTTAAGGTCGCAAATGATGATGACCTTAAAAGTATGTTTGAGACATCTTCAAATCTCCATATGTTCTGGATTAAAGTCAAGGCGGAATAGCCTGAGATTGCCATGAAGGCACTGAAAAGCCTGCTTCCATGTCCAGCATCCTGTCTTTGTACAGCAGGGTTTTTTGCAGTGACACAACCAAAACGAGATTACAGAGCAGACTGGACATAAGCAACACACTTCAGGTGACCCTGTCTCCCATCACCCCAGAGGGGCCTGTCTAGTTGCAGAAAATCAAGTTCAGGGCTCCCACTGATTTGGCATGCTGGTGAGCTGTATAATTATTTCATTAGATATGACAATGAAATAATAATAGCAATAAAGGGCACAATAAATGTAATGTGTGAATCATCTGGAAACTTTCCTCCTCCCCTACCATCCACAGAAAAATTGTCTTCCACAAAACCGTTCCCTGATGCCAAAAAGGTTAGGGACCACTGCAGTAGAAGACATCCATTTTATAGAAATAAAATAGTTGGCCTTGTTATACTGTTGTTTGTAGGGAAGCAAAACATAAAATTTATCTGTAAAGACATTAATAATGTCATTAGACTAATGAAAAGTGGGAAAATCTACCAAGAAGAAGTGATCTTACATCCTTTGTTAAACAACATACATATTTATCTAGACAGGAAGCCAAGTTCCACCTTCAAGAGAAGGAGTTAGCCACGAAACACAGTCTTTCAAATGGAGGATGAGCAAGGCCTCTGTGCGGACAGGCCTGTGAGGGGAGGTCACAGTCTTCCTTGCAGGACGGAGGATGAGCAGAGCCTCCATGTGGACAGGCCGAAAGGAGGACACACAGTCTCCCTCACTGGATGGAGGATGAGCAAGGCTTCTATGCTGACAGGCCTGGAGAGAGGAGGCCAGAGACAGCAGCCAGGCCTCTATTCATGCTCTCACAAACTGGGAGGGCAAGACTCCTGCGTCTTAGGGTCTACATACGCCAGGGGATGGACTTCAAGGGACAATGTAGCTAAAACTTTCCAGGTCATCATAATAAATGAAAACAGTCTCAAATGCATTTGGATCAACTAAGGAAGCTTTTCCTTCTTCTGTTTCACTCTATTTCTTTTCTTTCTTCTTTTTTTTTGAGTTGGAGTCTCACTCTGTCACCCAGACTAGAGTGCAGTGGCCGCTCCCGGCCACCACAGCCTCGACCTGCTGGGCTCCAGCGATCCTTCCGCCTCAGCCTTCCAAGTAGCCAGAATTACAGGCATGTGCTAG
>NW_007255698.1:776531-817839 GCF_000164805.1 Carlito syrichta
CCCCGGCTCATTTTTTGATTTATGTAGAGATGAGGTCTCGCCAAGTTGCCCAGGCGGGTGTCGAACCCTCGGGCTCAGGCAATCCACTCACCTCAGCCTCCCAAAGGCGCGGGATTACAGGCTGAGTCACTGAGCCTGGCTTTTCTTCTGTTTTTTTAAGTTGGATCCTAAATAAATGTCTTTTGTCTATACATGAATGAGCAGGAATGTTATAAGAGCTTGATGACAGAAAACTAAGTAGAGACTTTAAAAAACCTTTCTAATTTGATTAGTTCCACGATAAAACAAAACTTCACACAAAACTTCACAGCCACCATAGACCCTGAAGTTGTAAGTTTGAAACCTAAAAGTCTCTTCTCCCTGCGTATTCCTCATCTGGCCATGTCTGTAAGACATGCTAATGTTCTTCACATCCCATCTCCTGCTTTATTGCGTTAACCTCACAGATTTCCTTGGAAAAGTATTTCTCTGTCCCAGCTCTCAACCCACGAGTCTAGGGTTGCCTGCCATCCTCAACTTTGGCCAGTCAGAGCCATGGACCCCAGAAGACAGGGCCGGGGCTTCATGACCCAGTCTGGTCCCTTTACAGTGGCTTCCAGAATCTACGTGGAGACTGCTAGACAAGATGCTTCTCCTTTTTCTCCTGAACTGAGCCTTGGAGAAGCCAGGCTTCAAGTTGCCTTGGAGAACAAAGCCAGCCAAGCCATGTAAGACCAGAGCTGTGGTGATGCTGGGTCCTGACGATGCTATTTGAGTCTGTATCAAGCCCCAAAGGTTTTCTGGGATGGAGACAACATAGTCTCTTTCTTAAGATTTTTGGAGTTGGGTTTTCTCTCTCTTGCAGACAGGCAGACCCATCTGCTATAGAAACCAATTCCATTGCTTCTTCTTACCCTATAACATGACATCCTTTTTAAATACTACATTTTCTTGACTCTAAAGCATACCTTTCCACACCTGATATCCAAAAAAACTTGGAGGAGTAAGTTGTGATGTAGTTGGCAATGCCTGCACAAAACACCCTTATCCAAGTGAGGAGGGACTCTTGGCATTGGGCTGTGACCCAGTGTTGTGTGCACTGGGCTAACATGCTACACAGTTGCATACTGCCTTAAATTCAAATTTCAAAGTTTCACTTAAAATGCTTTCGAAAAGATTACATTATAAAGCAGCACTAAAATGAAATGTTGTGATGGCAGACACCAGGCAATGCAATTAAAGGCAATAGAAATTGCCGAATATTTGTAATAGATCATCACATTTTCAAAGCTGGTAGAGATTGGTACAATGATACATGCTTATAAAGAACCATAGTCAGGCCTCCAAAGAGCTATTCGTCAAAACTCTTTGGCTGACTTTCAAGAGAAGCTATTTAACTTCCAGCAATACTTAATCCAATTAAAGATAAAATAGAAAGTAATAAATCTTATTCTAACATTTTATTAAATGGCATAAATACATAGCTCCTCAAATGTTGTTTGAACTTATCTTAATATCTTACTGGTTCCCTCATTAATAAATAGGTTTAATAAAATCTTTAACATGTAACCATCTGTTATGAGCCACGATTTTACATCATTGAAATTATATTTTAGCAATACAAAATGTCCTATAGGAATAACCAAAACAAAACAATTATGACAAGGATCATTAATTCTAATAAACAGAATCTACAAATCAACATGTAGCTTCATGATAACTGGGCTGTAGTCAAGTAGTAAGGAGCAAATGTAAGCTCTCACATATTCCTCTAGTTCACTGAAAAATCTATAGATAGGCCTTAGTATCCCCCTAGCAGGGACCAAAGGATATGATTTATTCCCTCTGTCTTATTTCCTAGTTTTGGGAGAAAATTTTAACAGGAGAAAACTCCTTATTTTATGCAATATGAGAAAGGAAATGAGAGAAAAATAAAAAGTATAATAAATTTAAAATTCAAGATGAGAAGGTAGAAATAATTCTAAACATATTAGTAATTACACTAAATATTAATGAGTAAAATTCCTAAAATAGATTTAAGCTAATCAGGCTGTGTTAAACAAAAATTCAGTGATGTTAACATGATATATATTGTAAGCACAATGACACAGGCAGGTTTAAAAAGAGTAGGAAAAAAGAATACCAGGCAAACTCTAATAAAAATAAAGCAGACAATGTCAGATAAACAAAGAAAAAAAAAAGTCGGGCTCGGTGGCTCAGCCTGTAATCCCGCGCCTTTGGGAGGCTGAGGTGAGTGGATTGCCTGAGCCTGTGGGTTCGAGATCCGCCTGGGCAACTTGGCGAGACCTCATCTCTACAATAAATCAAAAATCAGCCGGGCGTGGTAGCGCATGCCTGTAATTCCGGCTACTTGGAAGGCTGAGGCGGAAGGATCGCCAGAGCCCAGCAGGTCGAGGCTGCAGTGGCCGGGAACGGCCACTGCACTCCAGTCTGGATGACAGAGTGAGACTCCAACTCAAAAAATAAAATAAAATAAAATAAAATAAAATAAAAAAAATTAAGGGTAAAAGTGAATAAGACATGCAGAGAAATATTTCATGCATAAAAAAGTCATGAAATGTTAAACTCCAATCAATATAGCATTTATCAAAAAGAAAAAAGAGATTAAGAACTTGAAAAGAAACTAACAACTTCACAATTATAGTAGGAATCTCTAAGATATCTATCTCAGCAACAGAGCAAACAGATTCAAAATAAGTAAGCATGGACAATGTCTAAGTAACATAACTTAATGTTTGCTGGCATATATAAATATATATACATATGCATCAGCAGATTTGTATTCATATACACATATTTAAATACACACCCTGAGAGTAAATAATTTTTTAATATAAATGAGAAATTTATAATAAATAACCATGTGTTTCTCCCAAAGGAAGTTTCAACAAATTAACCATAAAAAAACCCTGATATGAATTATGCACACCATATTCACTGCCCACAATGCAATAAAATTACATACACACAACTAGGAGAAAGCAGAAAAAAGTAGAAATGCATGAAATAATAATAAATGAAGCACTTATTTTTTGACTCTCACAACTCTCATTATTCAGTAGTGAATTCTACAGTTGATGGCATCTCAAAAGTGAGCAAATATAAACCCGAATCGCACAAAGTTCCAAAATCCAGAAAACTCTGAACATTAAAAGTCATTTTTAAATTCATTTGGCAGCAAAATAAAATCTGATCTGAAATTATTTAGTAGCAAAAACTGATCCTAGTTGATAAGAAGTCACTACTTAAAAGACTTTATTCTATAGATTATGAATTTTATATTCATGGCAAAAAATAATAATAATACTTTTAACTAAGCAGGTGCTGACCACGTGATACTGGGTGCCAAAAAAATGTAGGCACATGTTAAGAGATGTCAAGAGATGCTCTCTATCCTCAGACATGTCTGGACGCTGATGGTCACCACCTTGAGCACCTCTTGTAATTGCAGAAGTCAAAGGTGACTTGATCTTATTGAAGATCACAATTTTAATACAGTTTTTTCCTTTCTTAAAATGTGTCTACTTTTTTGGTACCCTCTGTAGATTTACACTGGTCTATGAAATTATGTTACTATTCTAACTGTCCTAACATTGTTCAATTCTGAAATGCACATTAGGCCTCAAGTGGTTTGTATAAGGGATTCTAGGCCAGTAAAGTGTTTCTTCTGAGTTCTGAACCCAAGAAAATAGGGCAATGAGGGGAGCTTTTTTAACTCACATATCTGCTTTTCACCTCCATTTTTCTGTGGCAAGAAACTAATTTTGTGAATATTATAATATGCCAACTTAAACCATTTCATTTTTTCTTCCCTTCCTTGTATGCAGAGAATGATGGAATGCAAACATTTCCCCTTGCTTAGAGGCAGGGTTGGGATATTAAGAAAAAGAGCTAATATTTTGGTTGTTAACAACTCCACCTCTGAGGGTAATGAGCCATCAAGGTTTATCCTGAGAGGAGATGGGAAGTGGGGAAAGAAGTGTTTGTGCTGGAAATCTGAAGACAGAGGCGTGACTTCCCCCTCCTGGAAGTTAGGAAGAGGTGACTAAACGAAGGGGCAACCAGGAGGAGCCCCCAGAACCCCCAGCCCAGATAAGGCAAAAGGGGCCTGCTATGGAGTGGGGGCTGGGGGACATGTGGGAGGACCTGACTGAGGACCCCTGCCAGGTGTTCATCCAGTGCCCTGGCACCAACTGGGTGGTGAGTGAGCGGAGTATTCACTTACACAAGGATGTCACTAACCCCGTTGAAAACAACAAAAACGAGTTATGGAACCCAGGGCTTCCCCTATTGATTTGGGGCGGGTATGGTGTCTCCTGAGTTATAGGACTTTACTAGGTTCTCTCTGAGTATCCCATGAAGGAAATCGCCTTCTAATGTTGACACTTCAGGATTGTTCTCAGCCCAAGGTAGGAGATATGAGATCCTGGACATCTAACTTGGTGGGGATGCTGGAAAAAGCACTCCTTGCATTTCTGCCACAGGGGAAGAGAGACAGAACTGCACAAGAGCTTATTTTGTCAGAGGCCAAAGACTGTCTTGCATCTGAATGAGCTGCAAATACATCATGGTTTATGCTTCTAGCGATTCCACTACCTCCTTCTTGTCCATCGTTGTCAGATGTGTTGGCTGTTTTAGTTACTGAACCAATCTATAAACTTTGAAATAGAGAGCAAAACAGAGAACTATGTTAAAATGATTGCAGGTATGTAACCGATTTGATGCAAAAACAGATTCTGTGTAAGTACTGTGGAAACCAACAGCAGAGCCCAGAGCAATCTACAGTGGTGTGGACCCATTTACCCCATGGAACGGGTCCGTATTTTAAGCCTGAAGAAAGAAACCATTTCTTGTCCCTCCCATTTTCACCGACATCGTTTCACCCATTCAGATCTGCTGAACTCTACCCATATCTCAAGTTAGTTCTTCTTAAGAGTTTCCAAAAATGGCCAAGTCCAGGCAAGCATCGTGTTAGATGACCCTTTTTTTAAAAAGTAAAATATGACTCTCATACAAATACAAAATGAACACATGTCAAAGATATTATTTAATTAACAAAGATGCTAATTAAATGAAGGACAAATTACAGCGAGTTCAAGAGGAGAATTCAAAGAAGACAAATTTATGAATACAGAATATCAAAATGAATGAGAAAAGATGAGTTTTCCACAGGGAGAAAAGTGTTTTCTCTGTGTAGAATTTCTTTGCATGTCTACAAATAAGAATGATTTGCATTGCTACCTCTTTCCTACAAGTTAACTTTATCCAGGGCTGTAAAATAAGTTAAGGTGAAAGTTGTATATCTCTACAAATTCGACGACCCCCAAAGGCTCTGCAATTGCATATATATGTGCAATACATACATATGCATGTGTATACATATATATATATATATATATATACACACAGTAATCCCATTTGCTTATTCTGTCTTAAATATTCCCTTACAAATATAATTTGTATGCTCAGTCTCACTAATCATCACAGAAATGCAAATCAAAACCACACTGAGATCCCACCTTACCCCAGTAAGGTTGGCCATCACTAACAAATCAAAAAACAATAGATGCTGGCACGGATGCAAAGAAAACAGTCCTACACTGTTGGTGGGAAGCAAACTAGTCCAATCTCTATAGAAAATAGTGTGGTGATAGCTAAAGGAACTAGAAATTGACCTCCCATAGGATCCAGCAACCCCCTTACTGGGAATATACCCAGAGGAACTTAAATCGTTCTACAAAAAAGACTCCTGCACACACATGTTTATTGCCACGCTATTCACAATAGCAAAAACATTGAACCAATCCTGCTGCCCATTGAAAGTAGATTGGATAAAGAAAATGTGGTACATATACACAATGAAATATGTGTATGCAGCCATAAAGAAAGGCAAAATCATGAACTTCACAGCAAACTGGATAAAATTGGAGACAATCAGCCGGGCTTGGTGGCTCAGCCTGTAATCCAGCGCCTTGGGAGGCTGAGGTGAGTGAATTGCCTGAGCCCGCGGGTTCGAGACCCGCTTGGGCAACTTGGCGAGACCTCATCTCTAAAATAAATCAAAAAATCAGCTGGGCGTGGTAGCACGTGCCTATAATTCCAGTCACTTGGAAGGCTGAGGCGGAAGGATCGCCGGAGCCCAGCAGGTCAAGGCTGCAGTGACCATGAGCGGCCACTGCACTCCAGTCTGGGCGACAGAGTGAGACTCCAACTCAAAAAAAATAAAACATAAAAATAAATAAAATTGGAGACAATCATTCTTAGTGATCTATCACAGAAACAAAGAACTGAATACCACACGTTCTCACTCATAAGTGGGACTCGAACATTAGTCACAAAGCGCCAGGGAGGGATCAGCAGTCATGGGACACACTGCTGGTGGAGGGAGGAAGCTGGGGTGGAGGGGGGCATGTAACAATACAAAGGGTACCTGGTCCTAAACCAGGGGAAGTGAGGACCAGTTGGAGGCCCAGACTTCACCTGCACATACATTACTTACATACCTAATCCTGACTTGTACCCAACATCTTTATAAAAAAAAAAAAAACTTTAAAAAAATCATTTGTATACAACCTTTAATCTATCATAGCTACTTCTGCAATTCTCTAAGTAAAATTGAAGTCTCTTTTTTAAAGAAAATGTTCATGTGGATTACAATAAAATGCCAAGCCTTTTGATCATTGTCAAAGTATCCATGACAGTGAGCAGGCAAAAATAATTATTTCCTGTCCTGATACTTAATAGCTATACTTGCAGTTTGCAAAAAAACTTAGGCAAGAGAAAAGAGAAAATATTTTGTCAATAATTACTTCAAAAATAATGTTTAGTGGAAGAAACATCTTGATAGTCACCAACAGCAATATCAATGAATGCTTTTATATGTGTTATAATATTTTAAATTGAAGTAAGATCAATAGAAGGATTCTGCCAATTCTCAATAAAGGTTATTAGAGAAAAAGTGGCAAGTAGTTCAAACCATTTTCAAGACATATTAAAGAGAATTAGGTCACCTAAGTTGTCATTCTTTAACTTTATTAATACTTTAAGAGAAAAATACAGTAAACTAAATGTCAACATATCCATGATGAATCAAAATATTGGTACAACACAATTTCCGTGAATTTGTCACACATCACATACGCTCGGGTCCTTGACACACAGCACAATGCAACCCTGTGTACTTTGACAGTTTTAATTATGATATCCTTGTGTAAATTTCATAGCATTGATCTATTATTTGGGGGAGGAGCTCTCCTCCACCAGATGCCAAGTCTTTGGGTCACAAATACAACTCTAAATTAAAGCACCATAAAATTATCTGACTTTTTAAAAATATTACTCACTGCTGTGACAGAATTATATTGCAGCAAAAAGTAGGGATTTTCTTGACTATTTTTCCCAAGAATGATGGGGAGACTCTTCTTTCAGTTATTTCAGAAGTGCTTATATCAAAGCAACCTTCTTGCCAAAGTGAACTACAAAAGCCATGAGACAGTAGTTTGGTGATATCAGGAAACCCTTGGGGCAGGCAGGGCTTGGAAACTGGCAGTCATAGAGAGAAAAGAGGCAATCTGAGGTGGGCCTCTGTCCTGGATCTTTCTTCAAGGTGTACCACTGAAAGAAACAGACACTACAACACTCTCTCACTGAGCTGAAGGGACAGAGGTTGGGGTTGAGAACATCCAAGGGGGTTAAAACCTGATGGAGAACAGAAAACATAAAAGCCTGTCTGAAATTCAGCATGCAATTTCCCTACAAGGAGATGCCATCCCCAAAACTGTATATAAACCCACAACATTCCCAGAAAACCAGCAGAATGTAGTGGACACCAAGGTGCTGGCCAAGGTGTTAGCAGTGTAATAGTGCTGCAGCAGAGAGAGTGCTGTCCAGGGCTCTCAACAGGAGAAGAGACATGGGAGACACCCTGGCAGACACCAGATACCACAGAAAGGCCATACCCTAGAAATAGTGGTCCAGGAATGAATGCAAAGTAGAGCCAGACCAGATCCATGGCAGCACAGAGTCTACTCTTGACCAGACCCAGGTGATCTGCCCTATCCCCATTTGCTCACCAAAATGAAATTAAAGTATTTTGAGGTAAGGATGTCATCATCTAGGGCCTCAGTAATTTTTCATACAGAATGTCTAGTATTCCATAAAATATTACTAGACAAGAAATCAGAACATATAACAAAAGATTAGGAAGAACTTGAAAATAAAAATAGAACTAAAGATGACCTAGATAGTGAGATTACCATTAGAGGTTTTAAAATAACAATGTTTAATATGTTCATGAAAACTGAGACAAAAATCAAGAACTTACAAGAAAACATGAATGAATCCACTGAAAAGAATAAAGTGGAAACTACTGAACTGAAAAAGATAATAACTTAAATAAGATTCCAATACATGGGTTTATAAGCAGATAAGGCAAGTAATAAAAACATTTGTCCACATAAAGACTTGTACACAAATGTTGAAAGCAGCTTTCTTCAAAATAGCCCAAACTGGAAACAACCCAAATGTCCAGCTGATGAATGGTTGAACACAACATTGTCTATGAACACAATAAAATACAAGTCAGGAATTCTAAAAAAGGAAAAAACTGCTGATGTATTCAACACCATAGATGAACCTCAAAAGTATTATGCTAAGTAAGAAAAGACAGACACAAATGGTTATGTAATGTATCATTTCATTTACATTAAATTTCTAGAAAAGGTAAATTGATGCCCACAGAAAGCAGAGCAAAGTTTGCTTGGAGATAGGGTAGGAATAGGGATTGACAACCCACGGGGAAGAATAAGCTTTTTGGGGTGATGAAAATGTTCTAAAACAGGACTGTGGTAATGTCGCACAAATTCATGTAATTGTAAATTATGTTTCAATATACTTTAAATCTTCGGCTGACTCCTAAATCATGCGTGTGCCAGAATAAAATTTAACTGTGATTTGAACTGCCACGCAAGAGACAGAGTTTGCAATTTGAGTTGGACCAACTTTATTACCTGATGAAAAAAAAAGTCAGAACATTTGAAAGACTATGAAAGAAACAACATATCACTGACAATGTCCAGGATACCATCCAGAAATTACCAAACATATTTTAAACAGTACTGAACACATAAAAAACAGGGAAATGTTAGCATTCTTAAAAGAAAGGGTCTTTTATATATGTGTATATATAAAACACACATACGTATATGTATATATACATACATACATACACACACACACACAAATACACACACATATGTATACATGCCAACCCCCCTGGATGTACAGAAGTCGGAGTTACCAGGCAGGATTTTATTTTATTTTTTATTTTTTGAGCTGGAGTCTCACTCTGTCACCCAGACTGGAGTGCAGTGTCCACTCCCAGCCACTGCAGCCTCAACCTGCTGGGCTCCGGCGATCTTTTCGCCTCAGCCTTCCAAGTAGCTGGAACTACAGGCATGCACTACCATACCCGACTAATTTTTTTTTTATTCACTGTAGAGATGAAGTCTTGCCAAGTTGCCCAGGCGGGTCTCGAACCCGCAGGCTCAGGCAATCCATTCACCTCGGCCTCCCAAAGCACTGGGCTTACAGGCTGAGCCACCGAGCCCGGCCACCAGGCAGGATTTTAAAGCAGCTGTTATAATAGTGCTTGGAGATGTAAGGAAAAATATGCTGGTAATAAATAAAATGACAGAAAATCTCAATAAAATATAGAAACCATGAATTCATAGCTAATGAATTGTAAAACTGAAAAACAAAATGTCTGAAACTAAAAAAATTGTTGGATAGACTTAGCAACAAAACAGAAATGGAAGAGGAAACAGTCTGTGAATTTGATAATACAGTAGAAATAGTCCAATCTGAAGAATACACAAAAAATAAACAACAACAACAACACAGATCGGAAGAAACAAACAGAGCCTCAGAAGACTCTGGGGCAATGTCAAAAGACCTGCCATGTATATAACTGGAATCCCAGAGTGAAGGGAAGGAGTGTGACAGAAAAAAACGATTTAAAGAATTGGCTCACATTTTCCAAAATTTGGTAAAAGACCCACAGACTTGGTGAATGAAGAAGCTATGTATAGACACGTCATAGTCTAACTGCTGGAAATCAACAAAAAAGATAAAATCTTGAAAGGGGCCAGAAAAAGAATAACATAATTACACTGGTGACCAACGATCACAAACTTTGGGTCCAACATTATAGAGGTCAGAGCGCATGAGACGACAGCTTCAAAGTGCTGGGAAAAGGTGTCAGCTCAGAATACCACGGGCAGCAAAGATATCCTGTGAGGATGAAGATGAAATACTATTCTAAGATTTTCGAGTGAGAGAAGACTAAGAAAATCTGTCACCCAGCAGATCTGCTGAAATCCTACATAAAAGCCTTCAGGCTGAAGGGAAATGGTAGCAGATGAAGACTCAGATCTGCAGAAGGAATGAAGATACTTGGAAATGTAAATATCTGGGTAAATATAAAATACTATGCACTATCTGGTCTCTGTAAAATATATCTGTAAATATAAATTATAAAACTGGCCAGGTGCAGTGGCTCACGTCTGTAATCCTAGAAATTTGGGAGGCTGAGGTGGGAGGATTCCTTGATCCCAGGAGTTTGAGGCCAGCCTGGGCAACATGACAAAAGCTTGTCTCTACAAAAAAATAAAAATTTAAAACAATGATAGAACGTCTTGTGGGTGGATGGTGGACGCAGAGGTGACACATCAGATAAGATGTGATCATTGTGTCACATGATGGATAGGTTGAGAATATCAAGTCTGTGTGGCAGCAAGGGTTTGGCATTTATGTAAACCGCTACATCATTACCTTGAAAGTAAAATGTTAAAAATGTGGCCGGGCTCGGTGGCTCAGTCTGTAATCCTGCGCCTTTGGGAGGCTTAGGTGAGTGGATTGCCTGAGCCCACGGGTTCGAGACCCGCCTGGGCAGCGAGATCTCATCTCTACAATAAATCAAAAAATCAGCCGGGCATGGTAGCACATGCCTGTAATTTCAGCTACTTGGAAGGCTGAGGCAGAAGGATCGCCGGAGCCCAGCAGGTAGAGGCTGCAGTGGCCGGGAGCGGCCACTGCCCTCTAGTCTGGGCGACAGAGACTCCAACTCAAAAAAAAAAAAAAAAAGTTAAAAATGTGTGTCAACTCGCCTTGCCTGGGTTTATGGTCTCCTGAGAGACTCAACCTTTGCCTTCCTCACCTGTCCTTCTGAATTGCTATTAACTCTGGAGAAGTGAATAAATACAATAAGACAGGACATGCTAGGGTGATTTTGATCGACTCCTTTTAAGTGGTCTAACTCACAGGTGACTTACGATTCTGCCCTGAGAACCATGTTGGCATAAGGAAGAGGCCTAATACATGCAACTCTGACTTGTAGTAGTGTCCTTAGCAATGTCTTTGGAACACAATAATGTAGTGGGTCAGACTTTCGAATCACCAGAGGATAATCAATTCATATTTAAGAGTATCGGGGGCTGGGCTCGGTGGCTCAGCCTGTATGTAACCCCAGCACTTTGGGAGGCCAAGGCAAGTGGTTTGCCTGAGCCCACGGGTTTGAGACCAACTGAGCAACATGGGGAGACATCATCTCCACAATAAACTATGGGCGTGGTAGCATGCACCTGCAGTTCCAGTTACTTGGAAGTCTGAGGTGGAAGGATCACCTGAGCCCAGCAGGTCAACACTGAAGTGGTCGTGAGCACTTCAACCTGGGCCACAGAGTGAGACTCCAACTCAAAAAAAAAAAAAAAAAAAAGTATCGATTTTAGCATACCCAGACTTGGGTTTGAGTTTCACTGGCTACCTATGGGAATGCTCAGTTTATTTATGTATAAAGAAAGATGATGATAACATTCATTTCACAAGGCTGTTGAAAAGAACAAATAACAATTCATGTAAATTGCTTAACATAGCATTTGGTATAAAGGAAGTGCTCAATTAATATGGGCTGCATTTATTGAAGGGAGTTTTAGGGTTGACAATACTCAACATAGTCTCTGAAAATGTGTGATCCATGGCTAATCACATATGTATCAACTCTGGCTAATCAGAATATCTAATTAACCAGAACTTTCATTCCCAAATCTTGATGATCACCATGTTAACTCCATACATGAAAGCCTCTACATTTCCAAACCACTACCAAACAAAGAACAAGATTTGCTGCACTATCTCATCAAATAAAATAATAGCCACACAGATCAACAATCCCTTTGAAAATTCTTGGGACCTGATGTCTTTTAAAATTCAGAAAGTTGTGGGTTTCAAAAAGTTGTGGCTATTCTATGTAACAATCCCTGAGGAGTCTGGCACTAGCTTTTTTTTTTCTTTGAGTTGGAGTCTCACTCTGTCACCCAGGCCAGAGTGCAGTGGCACGCACACAGCCACCCCAGCAACAACCTGCTGGGCTCTGACGATCCTTCTGTCTTAGCCTTCCAAGAAACCGGAACTATATGCGTGCGCTACCACACCCAGCTAATTTGACTTATTGTAGAGACGAGGTCTTGCCAAGTTGCCAGGGAGATATTGCCAAGTTGCCCAGCTGGTCTCGAACCCACAGACTCAGGCAATCCACTTGCCTCAGTCTCCCAAAGTACTGGGATTCTAGGCTGAGCCACTGAGCCCGACCCAGCACTAGCTCTTAATCAAATACACGAATAATTTTTCAGTTGTACATATGAACATTCACACAAAGTCTATAAGTTGTCACAGATCAGTTCCAGGCAGATCTAGCCACTAAAAGAACTATAATATGCACTTTTTAAAAAACTCTTCTATTTTAGAATTGGGAATAAGGGATTGTAGACCTAAGATTTTTTTTTTTTTTTTTTTTGAGTTGGAGTCTCACTCTGTCGCCCAGACTGGAGTGCAGTGGCCACTCCCGGTCACCGCAGCCTCGACCTGATGGGCTCCGGTGGTCCTTCCGCCTCAACCTTCCGAGTAGCTGGAATTACAGGCATGCACTACCATGCCCGGCTGATTTTTGATTTACTGTAGAGATGAGGTCTCGCCAAGTTACCCAGGTGGGTCTCGAACCCGCAGGCTCAGGCAATCCACTCACCTCAGCCTCCCAAGGCATGGGATTACAGGCTGAGCCACCGAGCCCGGCAGACCTAAGATTTTTAAGAAAAAAAAACATAAGTTGCATTTATCATAACCCTGGCATGTTCTAAATAAATACATTGATCCATAACACGCCTATCAGGAAGACACTATGATTATTCCCATTTGACAAATGAGGAAACTGAAGTAGAAAGAGGTTAAATAATTTACCCAAAGTTCCATGCCTAGTCGGGTACAGAACAAGGAGTCTACCCCAGAGCTTATTCCTTAACCACCTTGCCATGCTAACTCTCTGGAGCTGAACCTATGTCCTAATTATCTGTAACGTATCGCATTTAAAGGTCACCCTAAATGACAGCTTCTACATTCATCTGAATAGCAACCAGCTCCTGGCCAAAGGGCCCATTAAGACAGTAGAAAAACTTCCCAGCTCTGCATGTACTCTAGCACTGCAAGCAGAGAGTGCTTCACAAAGCACCACTGTGTGCAGTCTCCGCCAACATGTGCCAGTCTCCACATTTGTCTTTCGCTGGCAGTAAAGGGAATAGCAGGGGTGACAGGCTGGCAGGGGAGGCCAGCAGGATGGGAATGACCAAAGGCAGTTGGACTGGGTCAGCCTGTCACACCCAAGGGTCCGTTTGCTCTTGGGGAGAGCAGGTGGCAAGCTGTCTGGGCATGACTGGAAGTCACGTGGCATCGAGTCTCCTGGACCTCCTCTTGGGGAATGACATATCAGTCACACTAGAATGCTGGGCATTGATTTAGAACATCTGTTACAGCTGATTCATCCAACACAACTTGAGAAGCTTTTCCAGAATGTTCTGTATCTTAAATTCAGCTATGAACATGCAGTGGTTTCTCTGAGGTCTCAATTGTAACGGTAGCAATTCTTTGCAAACCAAGTGATCAACATTTTCCACAGGAGCTTTCTTTATAGCTCTGCAGGAACCAACAGGTCCACAAGCCTTCTGTTGAGGTGATTGGTTCTGTAGCACAGGACATTACAGTTAAAAGTGGTATCTGTTTTAATGAGATGTTTTTACTGTTAGTCAAAGGAGCAAAGTATCCATTGTGCCCCCTGACATACCAGACGCAGCAAAATTGAGGCTGTGTCTGGAAAGTTGAAGATCATTTTAACTACAAGTCTATATTCCTGCTGGAAAACAGTTGGCCTTATTTTATACTCTTGTTTTCCTTTTCTCATTTCACGCCCTGAGCTCCCAGGTGATCACAGCTTTGGCTCTTACATTTGAAAAACAAGTTTTGTGAGATCAGATTTGATTCTCCTTGGTGAAAATGTGAGTTCACCATAATACTGTATTTGTAACATCCAGCGCCCATACAGAAGGTAAAGTGTAGGAATCAAAGGTGCACACAACTACTTAAAGTAGCAAAAAAGCTTAGTTGGTTGGACACATCTTGGAGAATCTAAAAAATGAACATAGCAAGAAGTGAATCAGTCAGGGACATCATCAAGAAGTATTAAAAAAAGAAATAGCAGCAGTTTACGATCAAATGTACAGAAGTGGAAAAGGAGAATACTGTCAAGATGATGCGTTCCTGTCACTCAGCGGCCCCCATATCTCCTTCCCCAAGGGCAGAAGAGCCATTACTGCCGCTGTGGGGGAGTGAAATGCTCTCCTCACTGCCAGACTGAACCAATCTCCCTCCCACGCCGGGATCACAGCAAGTGTTGCAGAGTAAGGGACCGCCAGCCAGGATGTTGCAGACAGGGTGCGAAAGAGCTCTTGTTGGGGCCTTACCTGGGCAAGTGCGACAAGGGAAGAGAAAAGTTCCATCAATGAGGAAGGACAGGTGGTTATCCCGGAAGTCCTCTCTCTCACCTGGTACCATCGACACGCTGAGGAGGAGAAGGCTGACTTCTGAACCCCACGATGGATTGGGTGCCCTGACGGAACACTGCCCACATGGTCTAATTTGATGTATCATAAATCCTGTGCTTGGGTGTCTTCTTCCCTCATGGCACTGAGGACACAAGAGGAGAAGCCAGGCGACTCAGCCACCATCACCTACTGGTGAGTGGAAGGATGGAGTTCAAGCCCAGGTATGAGGGACTTGAGGGAAGATGCTCTCCCCACTGCCTTTGGGAAACATTTGCCCCCCAAACAGACTCCCTCCTTCTTGCCTCTGCTCAAAAATATAAAATATAAAAATATAAAGTTTATATTTTTATAAAAGTCCACACTGGAGCAGGCATAGACTCCTCTCCAATCAACTGCTTTCCTTTGAGCATCTTCAGGAAATGTCATCGACAAAGACATTTGGTCGGGGGACTAGCAGAGTAAGGACAAAAGGAAAAAACCCTTTTTACAATGGGATTTTTGAGATGGAGGAAATGGACATTTAAAAAAATCTGTCCTTCAGCCGGGCATGATAGCGCATGCCTGTAATTCCGGCTACTTGGAAGGCTGAGGCGGAAGAATCACCGGAGCCCAGCAGGTCGAGACTGCGGTGGCCGGGAGCGGCCACTGCACTCCAGTCTGGGTGACAGAGTGAGACTCCAACTCCAAAAAAATAATAATAATAATAAATAATTTTTAAAAAATCTGTCTTGCAAATGAATCCTGGCAGTTTGGGTTGAGTTCTGTTCTCAGTCACCCCTCAGAGCATTCCCTGAGCTCATACCCAAGCGTCAATCACAGGCCTCATGACCGGCTCCTCCTTCAAGGCTACTACCTGGGGTCCAGCATGCATCAGGTGTGGGGGTAGAGAAATAGACCCTAACAACCTCAAGTCCTTTCCTTTCCTTCCCTTTCTGCCCTTTGTCACACACCAGACTTTACTGAGCATATGAGGGAAAAATTATAATCAGTGTAGGGCAAGAAATGTGAAGCTGCATGTTGAATATGATGTTGTCAACAGTGGAAGGTCCAATGGACGTGAGCCACTGCAGAGCCACTGCACAGATCATGGGTCCCTTGGTGGCTCGTGGGGGGCTGAAGTCCTAGGAGAGTTACAGGGCAGTGTGTATGGCCATTTCATCCGGGTCACAGAGGCATGGTAACGTGTTTCCATCACTGATCACCTCTCCAGAGACTTTCATGCTTTGAACTCTAGTGCTGTTCACAGTTGGCTGATCTTTCTAGCCTCCAAGAAGTGGGAGCACCAGCTGGCATTTTCGTAAATTCACCATCACTCAGCATTGTGAAACTCGCAGCCTCCTGAGAAGACATGTGACCTCCAGGTACTACCTGTATGAACATTTTTTAAAGGGCGTTCGGCATCTGAATTTGTACTTTATAGATAATACCTGATTAGAGCAAAAGTCACAAGTAAAATTCTCCTGCACTCAGTAAGTGAAGGATTACAGTTTTCCCTAAGACCAGGAGGTGATGGAAAATGGATCTTAAATGGTTAAACAGGGCACTCAGGGACCAAACCAAGGAGATAAAAAAGCCAGGAGTGAAGCTCTCAGAGCAGGAAAATCCTCCAAAGAATGCTTACTAACCAGTTCGTCCAGTGGGCATCAGGTGACAATTTGGCATCTCATGCTCACTCATCTGAACAGAGAAAATGGTTGGCCAGAGACTATTGTCCCCTGGCTAAAGGGACAATCATATTTCTTACTAAAAGTGACCAAGCTGGCACTCCATCTTAGACATCAAGCTGTGAGCTTGGTTTACCTGCATCTGCCACTGAGGATGGCACTCATTCTCGTGTGTAGACAACAGCCCCCAGGCTTCTAGCCTGGGCATGCTCAGAGCCAGGTGTGTGTATACATTCAGGGTGGGAAGCCCTGCTGGTTTTTGCAGATGTGTGGAAGGCCACCACTGCCACCTCTCACAACAGGCTCTGCTTTTACATTCCTGTGACCTCAGAGTTAGTCTCACTCACAAAGCCAACCACATACAGACACGGTGCTTATATCTAAACAGGCATGAAGTGCTCATATGTTTCTTTCACTGCAACCTCATGTCAACTGTCACCTTTGGTGAAAAAACTTAACTAAAGATGGGAAAGTCAACAATGACAACCCTTCCCTCACCACCAGGCGCACCTGATACATACAAGGTAACACTCAAAACAGCCCAGATTTCTGGACTTTTTCCAATTCATTGTCCATGTTGACTTTAGCCAGTTTTGATAAGGAAATAGAGGATTTTTTTTTTTCCTGTGCAATTTTACTCTGTCTTGAACATCTGAGAGCAGACAGATTTGCAAATCCACCATCAAGATAGGACACTGTAAACATACTTGATTCGTGTTTACTCATGTTATCCGGAGACTCACTTGCTTTCCTTACTATTTCTGGGGGAAGCAAGAGTGCTGCATTCCAGGTCTACCATGACAGGAACCTCATTTCACGACAACCAACACAAAGCTGGCTTCCCCATCAGCCTCCACACATATTCTGAATTAAATCAACAAATATTTATTGAGTCCTTGATAGGCACGCTCAGCACAGAGGAATCCCCGGGTTTATATTCATGAAAATGTTAAGTTGGAAGTTAGTTTAGTGTGTTTATTTGAAATCGTGTTGAGACCAGCAGGTAGGGGTCTTTATTTGTTCTTATGTCCCTACCATAAAAAGCTGGAGTTTTTGTTGTTGTTTTTTTTCTGTGAAAAATGAAATAAAAGCTATAAGTATCAGTTCTAACTATATAATGGGTGAAGGAGAATTAAAATTTAACTCAAACGACTCAGCCACAGGAGTCTGGTAGAGTCCTGCTTGTCATTGACAGTGAAGGGAATACAGTGCAAAGTCTACTCCCTCATTCCCAACGGGCAGCAGCATCAGAGTGACCAGCCCAGATCCATCCCAACATTTTGGAGAGAACATCACAGCCACAGGGGCCATTTCCTGTGTTTCTGACCAGCTCTTTGTAATGTCTATTGTTTCCACAATGTTCAGAATGATGGACCTGAGGATTGGGTGGGTAGGCTGCCAGACCACGAATTCCCCAGTGCCTTGGGGCCATGACTAAGAGTTTCCAGGACACCTTTGGGGAAAGAATGACAGTGATCTCTGATGGGAAGACACAGTTTACTGGGGTCAAGGGTGGCACTGCTGTCTTTCTGGTGAGTGACCACAGGCCCCTCCGAGAAACAGAGCCACACAGGCTGACTCAGTGCAACGCAGACCACTCCGCAGACATGATTTAGATGACTGATGGTTTTTTTCTGGGTTTGTTGGTTACCTTCTTTCTTTGGTGTAGCATTTTTAATCTCCCTTCACTGATCTCATCCCAAAATCCACCTTGCCTCTTTCAAAAAGTCTCTCAGTAATTCCAGACTGAGTCGTCCTTTCTTATCTCTGGGCTTTCTTCTCCAGTCTCTGTGACTTAATGCACGACGGGCATTTGTCATGAGCTGTACTTCTTAGCTGCTCCTTAATGTCCTTTTAGGAAATGACTTCCCCTCTTTGGTATGATCAGAATCGGAGAATTGGGAGTGCTTGCCTCAAAGGCTCCCAGCTCTAAGTACAGGCAGCACTTTGGGAGGCCAAAGTGGGAGGACAGCAGGAGTTCAAGACCAGCCTGGGGAATATAGCAAGACTTTGTCTCTACCAAAAATGTACGCTATCCCCACACCTGGAATCTGCCCATTCCTGATGCTGGCCACCCTACCCAGCGCCCAGCAAATGTTGAAGCACCTGTTAGCTTTCAAACATCCTCCATTTTAGCTTAATTTAGTAAATGGTCTTCTGTTGCCTGTAACTAATATTCCTACTGATACACTATATAAGTCAGCACTATATACTTTTTTATCATTAGATTTTGTCTCAACAAGATTTTAAGTCACATAGTTAATATTTAGTAAATATTGAAAATCTTAGGGTCATAGAAAACATAAACTGAAGGAAAAAATAACAGCTGCTGGACAGGGTGTGGCGAAAAGGGAACACTTCTACACTGTTGGTGGGAGTGTAATCTAGTGAAACCTCTGTGGAAAGCAGTGTGGCGATTCCTAAAAGCTCTAAATATCAACCTTCCATATGACCCTGCAATCCCCCTACTGGGAATATATCCTGAAGAACTCAAATCACTCTATAAAAAAGATACCTGCACACGTATGTTTATCGCAGCATTGTTCACAATAGCAAGAATCTGGAAGCAACCATGCTGCCCATCAAAAAAGGACTGGATTAAAAAAATGTGGTACATATACACGATGGAATACTACGCAGCCATAAAAAAGAACAAAATCTGGATGGAACTAGAGTCTATAATACTGAGTGGCCTCTCACAGAAACAAAGAACCGAGTATCACATGTTCTCACTCATATAATGGACCTTGAACATCCAATGTAATACTATAAGAAAATGACTGACAGTAGTGGGAAACTATGGGGCGGGGGGGATGGGATTAACGATAGCAAATATCTGCCTGGGGACGGGGAAGCACCTCTTATCAACAAGGGTGCCTGAACGAAACGTATTTGTATACCTAATCCTTAACTATACCCCACAATATCATAATAAAAAATATTTATTATAAAAAAAAGAATAAGCTATACTGAAATAATTAATTCAGTGAATGAAAGCATTTTCTTACTTGTCTTGTGCAGATACTTTTTTGGGGGGGGTTATTTCAAAGGAAAGCTGTGGATCGAGAAATTTGTTATCCCGTTCTTTTTCATGGTGACAAGCCTGACCTGTCCCCAAATATACTGTGTTCTTGTGGCTAAAACTTGAAAACTAACCTGTTGTAGTCAGTAAAACTGAGCCTCAAAGAAAAAGAAAAAAACAAAAGTAAGTTACAGATGCAGAAGCAGACGCCACAGCTAGAGTTGTTTGCCACAGCGCACAGTTACCCGCAGAGACGTGACGGGAGCAGGGTCACCTGCTCTGCTATTTATTGCTCCCTTTCACCAGAACACGCTTCCTTCTCATTCGTTAGGTGATTTTTCCCCAAAAAACATTAAGACTAAACTATGAATCATCTTCTCCAATAATATTCAAAGAGAACATAATATGCATTCAAACGAGGCACCTAACAGCAGCACAGAGCACTCTGACAAAACAATAATAGACCCACACCCGTCACACCCGAATGTCATCTGCGTAGCTAATGGAACCCAGGAAATAATTCCCGAGAATGTGCCAAAGAAAGTAATTTCCCATAAGCACCCAGGGAAATATGCCGCCATCGTGACTGCAGTAACTGATAGGCCGTTTATAAGCCTCCATTTATCACGCGCTTCAGAGGGTTATTTCCATACTGAGCAGAATCTTTCTTCTTCATTTCTTCCATGAGACAGCTGCATGACTTAATGCTCCAGGATTAACTAAAAGGTGTTGTGTTGGAGCCAGAGTGACTATTTGCATAAGTGTAGCAGGTAGAAGTTTCCGGATTGTGCTGAGAGGTCGGTAATTCACATTAGAGAAGAAGCCAGAAACATTGCTGCCACAGGGCCATGTACACATCCAGCAGCCTGTGCATTCTTTAGTGTGTGATTACGAGGACAGTGTCCTAATGAGAGACTGTGTGCCACCCCGGCAGAGGTTTCCATCCCTGGAGCTTACGGCTAAGTCCAAGAGGGAGGGCACCCTGCTCCATGTTTTAAATCATGAATATCAAAGGGTAGAACTTCCAGTTGGCATGCTTTCATTATTTTTCTACACATTTTCTATATGCTAGCACATTAATAGCTTTCGCTAGACATGATTAATATGAACCATTTATAGCAACACTTGGACCTATTATCTCCATCTTTCAGTAAACAGATTCGTCACCCAGACCCTTGATGTCAACCATGACCACTTGAGCGTGTGCACACATGCGGTGGACAAGGATTTAATCCTGTGTATGAAGAGCTAAGTGAGAGGAAAATTGGAACAGCATCAATGAATATTTTATAATAATCTAGATATGGCAGCCGCAATGACGCCATAAGGAAACAAATGTGAGGTATCTTCGTTGTTTCTTACCCCTGAGACTGGAATTATACAGCATTATAAGATATGTGAGATCCATTCAATACAATTAAGTTAACAAATCCAGAGTCTTCTACAAGGATATAAGGGCTGAGAAAACTCTTATCAAAATCTGTTACCCTGGCTCACAAGACTGTCTGTTCCCTGACCTCTGTCTGTATGGCTGCGGTGTGACATCACTTCATCAACTGGACTTCCTCCGAGGCCTTGTCTCAGCTCAGCCCTGGGCAGTGTTAGACTTTAGTCTGGGTTTGGGAAGAGTGACTCCTCCTTCTCATTGGAGCTCCCAGCCAGGCCCTCCTGGGCCCCTCAGCGAAGCAGCCATCTGCTCATGCCCACCTCTTTGGTAACTTCTGCTCCCTCCTCTGCTCTCCAGCCTCACCACCAAACATGGCTGTGCCACTCATTTGTAGCCAGTTTACTTACAGCCGGACCTCTATGGAGAAACAGACATGAAACAGTATTATTTTTTCCAATCACTGCCTTCAACCTTGCAATCTACACTTTTCCTTTCCTGCTTCTTAACAATCACTCAAGCACTCTCAAAGCACTTTCAGTTATTAAAAATCCAGTCAAGGGTGGGTGTGGTGGCTCACACCTGTAATCCTAGAACTTTGGGAGGCAAGGTGGAAGAATTGCTTAAGCCCAGGAGTTCGAGGTCACCCTGGGCAACATAGCAAGACTTCATCTCTACAACAACAATAACAACAACAAAAATCCAGTTTAGGCTGGGTGCGTTGACTCACGCTTGTAATTTCAGCAGTTTGGGAGGCTGAGGTGGGAGGATCACTCAAGTCCAGTAGTTTTAGACCAGTCTAGTCAACACAGCCAGACCTCCTTGTCTATACAAACAAAAACAGCCAGGCGTGGTGGCACGTTCCTGTAATTCCAGTTACTTGGGAGGCTGACATGGAAGGACTGCCCAAGCCCAGGAGATAGAGGCCACAGTGAGCCATGATTATGCCACTGTACTCTAGCCTGGGCAACAGAGTGAGACCCCACCTCAAAAAAAAAAAAAATCCAGTGTAGTTCATTTTTAAACCTTGGTCTCATTCTCTTTCTCAGGCCAGATCTTCCCAGCAACCTACCACACCTCTCCCTTCCTTCCAATATCAGGGCTTCTGGAACATGGAGGCAACTATGAAAGACAGCTGAGCCTTCAGGTAGCCACTGCCCATCTGTGACTTTCTGGGTCACGGAGGCTTCTCTGAGTGACATCACTGGGTCTTTGCTGTGTCCTGCAGCAGGTTCACTGCTGGTTCTCTGGAGGAGCCCACAGATGAGCGGCCAATGCCACTCCAGCCTGCTACTTCCCCCACTCCAGCAGTCGCCTGGTGGGGCACCACAGTTCTCAGTGTTGAGAGCCTCACCAAGCGAGGTGCCAGGAGGCCACCTGAGTCTCCCAAGCTCTGCAGGGTCTGTTGAACCAGGGACCCTCACACCCTTGCCACACAAAGTGCAAAGTCAGGCCTGGGCTCTCTGTTCTGCCACTTGTTTGAGGGTTTTCAATCCACACTGAAGTGGCACAGAGACAGATTCAAAAGGATGTGTGTAAGTGGGTGACCCAACGGCAGCCGCACTGGCCTCACTGTCCTGCAGATACCCCCAGTCTGCGGTGACTCTCTTGCAGTGCCCATCATCTGGGCCCTCAGAGGACATCTCCCCGATGCCATCAGTAGAGGACAAGGACATGCCTGGCGTTCTGGCTCTGGGCAGCAGATTGTCTCTCTCCCCTTCCCGCTCTGGCCCCCAACAGAGTTGAAAGGGGATGGAGAAGGCGGGGCCACCTGAAGAGCCAGGCAGGCAGCTGCAAGGCGGAGACGCCTGCCCCAGCTCTCTGCTGCTGTCTTTGGAACAATGGAGCCCAAGGAAGGCTGGAGTTGAGGCTTTTGTGACTACCCAGTGATCAAAACAAAAAAAAGGGCCCCAAGTCTATGGCAGCGACCTGGTCTCACGCGTCTGTATCCAGCTAGTGACCAAACTGAACTTAGAATCAGGGTTGTGGTTCTTTCTGACCCTTTTGTCCCTTCTCCTCTTCAGTTTCCTCCCCCACCTCCATTTGCACATTTATTTAAATATTCCTGATTCATTATTTTTTAAAATTCTCCCTTGAACTTGTAGCATCTCACCTGTTTCCTCTTGATTTAAACAAAATATTTAACATATCGCCTTGCTAAGGATTTTAACTCCTGCTTCTGCCCCTCCTTCCCTCCTCCTGCTCCTTCCTCTTCCCTTCCTCCTCCTCTCCCCTTTCTTTCTTTCTTCCCATTGTCCTGTTCTCTTTTCCTCTCTCCTTCCCTTGTTTCTTTCTTCCTCCTTTTCTTTCTTAAACATGAAACAAATAAAAAAAGAGGCAGTACCCCATATTCACGTGTAGGGTAAACAGAGGAGATCATATTCAATTAAGTGAAAATGTTGGAAAACCAGAACAGCAAATTGACTAGTTTAGAGCAGACCTTTAACATAAAACTGAGCCTTGAAGGACTTTAAACTGAACAAACAGCAATAGAGCTATAAAGACTCTGGTGTTGTTCATATCTTTACTATGAAAAAGATCTCTGATCATGTAATCGTCTTTTCACCCAAATTTATAAGAAAAAGATACTATTCCCTCAATTCCTTCTCCTACATTTTTTTTTTAATTCTGAATATTCTCTTACCAAATTCACAGTAAGGAGAGAGACAGGTTCTGAACAATGTGTCCTTGGTTGACTTTAGAACTTTCCCAAATTCCCTTCTAAATGTTTTTTCATGAGACTGTAAATAAATGATCAAGTATGTCAAAAAAGGTGAATATTCTAAATTCATCCTGCAAAGGGAAAGCCAGGGGCCTGACCAGAATCTGCCAGGCAGAGTTGGCCCGCTGTTTTCACACGCGTGCGTGATTATTTGATGTGGCCTTACAAGGCACGGTCTGCTGAGAAGGGAGACGGTGGTGACCCCCCCACAAGAGATCCCTTTTTTCAATGCCACAGAACTTGGGTTTCCCTAAGGACAATTCTGAAAATGTCTCCTCCCTCTTCCCTTCACTGCCTCCTGCCCTGTTTGGGCCATCGTCCAAGACGTGTCAGTAGTGGCCACACGGGGAGTGAATGCTCCTGAATACTGTCTGGATGAAACCCACCTACTGCTTGCATCCAGGAAACCCCCAGCATGTGCAATTTCTGCCACTAGAACGTTCTCAAATCCGGCTTGCAACTTTCCATTCTCAGCCAATTGCGGGTGTTGGAAAGAATTGTGCTTCCATGTAAAGAAGTCTGTATGGTTCAGGTGTGCACTTTGCGGGATCTGATTCCTATCCTTCACTGTTTTGGGGTACTTCTCAGCTCCATAAGTTGCTCATCACCGAGAGCAGAGCACAATAGTTACTGTGGAGAAAGGTATAAACTCTGGTGAAGACTCCCTCGGCCTTCCTCCTCCCACTCGCCCAGGAGGCCCATTTTATGTCCATTTGCACATTTATCTAAATATTCCTAATTCATAATTTAAAACAAATTCTCCCTTGAGCTTGTAACACCTCACCTGTTTCTTGGAGTTAAACAAAATGTTTAACATAGCTTCATTTTTATATTAATGCAAATGTCATAATTTTACCTTCTTTAAAAAAGTTCTACTTTAACATATTAAAAAATGACACACTGTTTGGCCATCCTGCTCCCCATGTTCACTCTTGGATACTGAAACAGCCTGGATCATTGTTCTCTGAGAAAACTGTGGTTGGTTTCCTTTTTCTGGCTCTTGGCCAAGAATGTTCCACTGCTCCTGTATTATCTAACTTCACAGCCAGGCCTAGGGACCACACATACACCAACTCACTGGATCAGTCTTGATTTGCATATATACACAAAAGCATCTCATATATTTCTACATCTAGTTGTACACAGTCAACAGGTTACTCTTCGTTGATGACAGTAGTATTGTAGAATCTGTCTTTTGGTGGGGTTTTTTTGTGTGTGTGTTTGTTTGTTTGTTTGTTTGAGATGGGTCTCACTCTGTCTCCCAGGCTGGAGTGCAGTGGCACAATCATGGCTCACAACAGACTCGACCTCTAGGGCTCAGGTGATCCTCTCACTTCAGCCCCCCAAACAACTGGGACTACAGGCACATACTACCACACTCGGCTAATTTTTTTAATTTTTTGCAGAGACGAGGTCTCACTATGTTGCCCAGGTGGTCTCAAACTTCCAGCCTCCAGGAATCCTCTTAACTTGGCCTCCCAAAGTGCTGGAATTACAGGCATGCAGCACTGTGCCTGGCCAGGAATCTGGTTTTGTGGTGTAATCATGTGGTGGTCTCTCCCAGGATGTGTTGGGAATCCGTTTCTACTGGTTGATAGATGATGAACAAAATCTGGCTTGTTAGACTTTTTTATCGTTTGTCTGTTTGGCTATTTGTAAGCTCAAGTCGATCAAAAAAACATTTTATGCTCACTGACAGCATGGTGTCCCTTTGAGATCTGTACTTGCAACAACTTCCAGGGTTCTGCATTACTGCTGATTTATGATAGAGGTTATAGAGTTGAAAGTACAAGTTTTCGATTTCAGTAAGTCTGTGTATTTGTAATTCAGAAGACCCTTACCTCTCATTGTGTTTCATATGTCCCATCTTGAATATACAAATTAGATGATAAAGTCTCTCACATCCCTGTAGCTCCACTCTAATTGGTTCATATTAAAACAAGCGTTTGACTTAACTATTTGCTCTAAGAAATTCTTGCCGAGGAATATAAACTGATGCTTATATCACTCCAACATCTCCAAATTTCTCAGGAAAAAAAGAAATTGAATGTCTAAAACTAGTTGTAAAACCTCTTATGGAAAACACAAGATCAGAAGCAGGTTTTCATATTACGACGGTGAATCTTTTACAGATTAGGCTTGCTTGATAATTTCTGGATTGAAAAGAGCTGCATGGTGCTTCTCTACTTTTACCAGTGGGGTTGGACTGGTTTTCTATTGCTCCACACCAACATCACCACACACTTCTCAGCTTAAAGCAGCACACAGTGATTATCTTACAGTTTCTGTTGATCAGTCAGAGCTCAGTGCCTCAGGCTATTGCAGTAGAGAACACCTTGAGGGATCTCAGGAATGTCTCAGAACAGGAAGGTTAAGAGGAGGTATTTTCAGAACTTGGGGATCTAGGCCTCAGTGGCTTAAGGCAACTTGTCAAGACAGGCAGCACCTGAACTGGAGGACTGTCTGTGGCATAGTCACCTAGGACTGGGAAGCAGAAAGGCCAGATTCTTGATGTAAATCTTGATAAGTAAATTTTTGTTGTAAGCTACCTATTTGCCCAGATAAGCAATCTATTATTCTGGTAAGAGTTTGGCAAGATGAACAAAAATACAGATAAGTTACTTTTCCGGAATTTCCTGAAGCAAAGAGTGAAGCTATGTGTTGGTTTATAGCTTTATATTTCTGGGCAAGAATGTCTTAGAACAAATTGTTAAGTCAAATTGACATAGGAGGTCTCAGTTCTCAGTCCCAATCTTTACGGCACGTGAATACAAGTGGTCTAGGTTCTTAAATTATAATATTAATAAATGATATTCTAAGGTTTAGTTTGTCAACTTAACCAAGATGCCTATTTAACTTTAAAAGCTTGGTCTGTCTTTAATCAAGTTATTTAATAGATAACCTTGGACAGCTATGTAATTTTTTTCTTTTTTTTGAGTTAGAGTCTCACTCCGTCGCCCAGACTGGCGGAAGTGGCATACTCATGGCCATCCCAGCATCAACCTCCTGGGCTCAGGCAATACTTCTGCCTCAGCCTTTCAAAGTAGCCGGAACTACGGGCACGTGCTACCATGCCCGGCTAGTTTTTTGATGTCTTGTAGAGATGAGGTCACACCAAGTTCTCAAACCTGAGGGCTCAGGCAGTCCCCTCATGTTGGCCTCCGAAAGTGCTGGGATTACAGGCTTGAGCCACCACACCCGATCCATATATGTAATTTTCAAGGGAAATAGAATACTAAAATTTAGTCACCCAACAATTTTTATAAGGTTTGTTTTGTTTTTTGCTTTTGTTTTAGCAAAATAGAAACAAGGTCTCACTGTGTTGCCCAGGCTGATCTCAAACTCCTGAATTAAAGTGATCCTCCCACCTTGGCCTCTCAAAGTGCTGGGATTACAGGCATGAGCCATTGTGCCAGGCCCCAACATATTTTTAATATACATACTTTGTTTCTTATAGTGAATATATCTGTTATTATTCATGCTAATTATTGTGCTTACTCTGCTGATTTAAAAAGGTAAAAAATGGATGTGTGAGGCTCTATGGGGTTGGGTGAGTATACTCATGAATTTTGCTAATTTACTAAACTGTGTATTATCGGTACTTCTGCATCCCTATCCAGTTTTCCCTATAAAATAGAAATTAGCTAATCTGACTGAAAATTAGAACTTATATAAGTAATCAAAGACTACACTGCAGTAATAGTGCCAGAAAAGTATGACCACAAATGGAAGGTCCTGGATGTTTTCTTTTTTTTGTCTTAAAATAAAAGATCTGGTTCTTTTCGACTGGGAAAAAGAACTGGATAAGGCAAATCTTGAATAGATACACAAAAATTAACTCCAAATGGATCAGAGACCTAAATGTAAAACCTCAAACCATAAGAACCTTAGAAAATGAAGGACATACCCTCATGGAAATTGGAACTGGCATCCAGTTCCTGAACAAAACCTGAAACACACAGGCCATAAGAGATAAGATAAACAAGTGGGACCTCATTAAACTGACAAACTTCTGCAAAGCCAAAGAAACCATCAAGAGAGCAGGGAGACAGCCTACAGACTGGGAAAAAGTATTTGCCACTCCAGGTCTGACAAAGGCTTAACATCTTGGATCTACAAGGAACTCAAACGTGCTGAAAAGAAAAAAACAAACAACCCCATTATAAAATGGGCAAAAGATATGAACAGACACTTCTCAAAGGAAGACATCCGAGCAGCCAACAGACACATGAAAAAGTGTTCACCCTCACTAATCATCAGGGAGATGCAAATCAAAACCACACTGAGATACCACCTAACTCCAGTCAGAATGGCAATTATCAATAACTCAAAAAATAACAGTTGCTGGAGAGGGTGTGGTGAAAAAGGAACACTTCTACACTGTTGGTGGGAGTGCAAACTAGTGCAACCTCTGTGGAAAACAGTATGGAGATTCCTAAAAGCTCTAAATATTGACCTCCCATATGACCCCGCAATCCCCCTACTGGGAATATACCCTGAAGAACTCAAATCACTCTATAAAAAAGATACCTGCACACGTATGTTTATCGCAGCACTGTTCACAATAGCAAGAACCTGAAAGCAACCATGCTATCCATCAAAAGAGGACTGGATTAAAAAAATGTGGTACATATACACAATGGAATACTATGCAACCATAAAAAAGAACAAAATCATGAATTTTGCAGCAACCTGGATGGAACTAGAGTCTATAATACTGAGTGATCTCTCACAGAAACAAAGATCTGAGTATCACATGTTGTCACTCATATAGTGGACCTTGACCATCCAACGTAATACTATAAGAAAATGACTGACAGTGGTGGGAAACTATGGAGGGGAGGGAGGGAGATGGGATTAACGGTAGTAAATATCTGTCTGGGAATGGGGGGGACACCTCTTATCAACAAAGGTGTCTGAACAAAGCATATTTGTATACCTAACCCTTAACTGTACCCCACAATATCATAATAAGAAATATTGATTAAAAAAAAAGAAAGTTATAGGGATGCAGAAAAAAATTATTTGTCTCACTACAAATAATGAGTTGGAAAAGAAGCAACGAAATGTATTCAAATTGGGACAAAGTTTATGTTGTTTTGATGGGTTTGTTAGCAAGATAATTTAAAAAATAGGGCAGGGAGCTTGTAAACCCTTTGCTGCTAATTATTGTGTTCATATAAAACTCGAACTTGGTTTTCTGGATGCAAATGACAGCTTAACTTCAGCTAGTTGGTCTACTCTTCGCAAAGGCTAGTAAAAGATATTTCTTCTACATTCTACGGGCTCTGCCCACATGGCAGAGTGCCACGTCCCATCAAAATAGTTCTCTCTGTTTTGCGCTGGCTCCATCAAACCCTCACTCATGCAAGCAGCAGAAACTTAAAGTGCCTCATTTTGTAAGAGTTAAGACTCCTTTCCTCTGAGTCACCTTCTTGTTATTTAAAATATCGCATTGTCATTTTGACTAGCAGGTGTCGAATTTGTTGTTTCTCAGGCACATCTGAAACTGCCTTAAGTATTCTGAAGTATTCTGATGGTTCTTTATTTTGCTTTTCCACACCCACATCCTAGATTCAGAAAAATAAAATGTTCAGAATTTTCTTCAACACTTAAAGCTAACCTTGAAATTTTCCATCAAACCTCTGGAAAACCATGAAGTTTTATTTTGCCTTATAAAAGTAGAGAGGTGCCAAATCATTGTGTTCTCAACTTTTCTTTCCCTTAATTAGCTCAACACTATTGTAACAACTGATCGAAAGAGTGGTCAAATTAAAGGATACATTTTACAGATACAATTACTCATAAGTATATTTCTGAGACTGTATGCATTATACAACAAATTGGGGGGTCTGGGAATGTGTCAGTACTCTCTCTGCCCAGAATATGCTCTTACTCCCAGCATGAACCCTGATCAAATTCTTATTAAAACATTTTGTATTGCACCCCAATAGAGAATTTTACTGTTTTCAAGTTCTACCTCATCATCCAAGGCCTTACATGGAGGCTTACTTGAGAATTAATGACATTTAATCAGATATGGAAAGCCCATCCTCAGGGAGCAAGGTATGAAAGCATCGCTTCCACATTTCATACAGGGAATGAAGCTGTTTCAGGGTTAGAGCCTCATAGGTGATAAGCAACATCACTCACTGGCCAACCAGGAGCCTCAGTGTACTTGGAGACTTTAGGCAGATAGGAACTCAACAGAATACAGGCAATGATGGTGAAATCATGGCAGAAAAACTTGAAGGGGCTTTGTTTCCTAGTCTCAAGCTAGAAGAAAAAAATAACAGAGGTTTTTACATGATCAGATCCTGTATTCCTTAGTGAAATTACCCTACCCTGTAGAATCCAATTATTTGGCTTCAGTGGTTGCTCAATACTGACTGTTCAAGGAAGCATATGTGGTTAGTTAATACCTCTTGCTGAACTACGTAAACATTCATGACAAAACAGGAAACTCGCTGTGTGTGTGATCAAGAGTAATCTCTAGAGTGGCCAGGCGCGGTAGCTCACAACTGTAAACCCAACACTTTGGGAGGCTGAGGTGGGAGGATTGCTTGAGCTCAGGAGTTTGGGACTACCTTAGTCAACATAGTGAGACCTCACCTCTACAAAAAGTCAGAGAAATCAGTATGGTGGCATGTGTCTGTAGTCCCAGCTACTAGGGAAACTGAGTCAGGAAAATTGCTTGAGCCCAGGAGTTGGTGGTTATGGTGAGCTGTGATCATGCTACTGCACTCCAGACTGGGCAACAGAGTGAGACTCTGACTCAATAATAATAATAATAATCTCTAGATTATTTATGATCTAAAGAGAAGACTTAAAATTATTTAAAACTTAAAATTAAGGCAAATATTTGTATTAGCAAAAAGATGAGTCTTTCAATGTCTTATTGAGTTTTGTTTTGTTTTGTTTTGTTTGTTTTGTCTTTAACAGGCTGGACCAAGGATTACTTGGTTATTTCAGGGAATGTGTTTGCATTTGACTTGGTTATTTTCTGTTAATTAGACATCAGGTCTCTGACAAATGTGTTTACTGGTAGACATAGTCTGCTGGGTTGAGAGCAGAATTTAGAACAACTGCTTGCAATTTACCAGTGACAATGAAATTTGAAGGAGGAAAGAAAGAATTTTTTATTAAGCATCATCCAAGTGTCAAGAACTATACATTACTCATGTAGTCATAAAAACAACCTTGAGTGATAGGTGTGATTATCTTCATTTTTACAAGTAAGAAAGTTGAAGTTCAACAGGTAAAGTGATTTGCCGCATTATTTAGCTAGTAAGTGGCAGAACCAGGTGTCAAATTCCAAATGCTCTTCTCTCAAAACCTACGCTCCTTCTACTACATTATTCTACCCCCGTAATAAAAACTTTTTTCTAACGACCACAAAGCTTACCTGCCACTTCTGCAAACTGAAAATGTTATCTAAATGTCACACACAAAAATACACTGGTTAGAAAGACAGAATTTCATGATGGGAAATGTAAAGTATATGTTTCGTGTGCAGAGAGAAGATCTATGAGTCACGTCTTGCAACCCACTAAGTGTCTCTTGAAGATTGCCCTTCATCATCCTGCTCCCTGGCAATTAGGAGCACAGAGACAAAGTATCCCTCAGGAAAAACTGGCTAAAGAATAAATCATGTAAAGTGCTCTTCCGACATCACCTAATACGTTTTCATACATCCCTGTGAGCTACAAAGCCCCACATGAAAAGCAATCCTAATTTGTTTACAGACATTCAGAGAGGATAGAGTATGGAGTGGAGGCTGGATGCTAACAGCATTAGACTCACCTGAGACCCGGAGCCATTTCAGCCAAACTTCACTAAGTTAATTAACCCCCAGCGTCTTCTGTAACCTGCTTAATGAAAAAAATGCAGGACCACTTGGGCGAGGTCATGAAAGCCAGCAGGTTGTGGAGAATTTCCTTCTCCCTTCCAGCTGCCCTGCTCTGATCTGATCTGATCTGATCGAGGTTAACACCCTCGCCTCAGAGACCACAGCAGGTCTTCACACTCCTCTCCTCTAAGAGATCCCTGTAGTGCCTTTTAAAAAGCAGTGAGCTGTGAATGTTCATCTGATTTAAATCAGCTACTCTACAGAAAGGGATATGTGCCTTAGCCTTTGAGGAAGACCCAGGGCAAAATTATTCTTGTATCATCCCTTCCCCTGGTTTGGTTTTTTTTTTTTTTTAACTCATTGGTGCAAATGTTGATTTCACCTGAAAAAAGTGTCCTGGGGAAAGACATGAAAGTAGAGAAGAGTTTCACAATGAAAGTTAACATGTATTGTCTTTTCTGGGTTTTAACTTCTAACCATACTATAAACAACAATAACCTGAAGAAATACTGTGCAATCCTTCCCAAGCTTGTCCCCACTCCAGCCTTTCCCATCCAGTAAGTGGTCCCGGAGGCTACCAGCGGCTCAAGCCAGAAACAGAAGTCGCCTTGGTTCTGGTTCTCCCTGTCTCCAGCCTGCCATCATCAGTGAGTCCTGTCGGTTATAGCCTCTGCCCAAAACCTGCCTCCCACAAGTCCACTCTTCTCTCAGTTGCTCTGCTTCTGCCCCCTTCCCAAATCATCAAGACAAATGTGGTCACCAGGGTAGGGCGAGAAGAGTCTTCCTAGAAGGGAATACTTGGTTAACATGACACTTGGCAGCAGGAGACAAGACAGAAGAGAAGCTAGAAGGGTAAAGAAGCAGAGGACATCTAGGCTGAGACGATCATCGCAGCAGCATGTTCCGGACACCTGAGGGTCTACCCCAAGTACGTCCAGTCTGAGGACAAACAGAACACGGGAACATGGGTGACACTGAAGACTACTGAATCATGGAGTTTTTACTTTATACAGCTTCCAATGATTATTGCAAAGATTTTTGTATCATTTTCAAGGTGAAAACTCCTAGATTTAAAAAAAAAGGACAAAATGAGTAAATAACACTTTAGAATTTCTTATGTTTATTCTTTCATATAGTATTTAAGTAATTAAGCAATACCAACTGGATATTTGGGGGTTTCTAATTTTGTTTTGTTTGGGACACATGTGACTTATCAGAGGATCTGTGTTCAAATTTATTGTGATGAAAATAAGTCTTGCCAGGCATGGTTCCTCACATCTGTAATCCCAGCAATTTGGGAGATGGAGACCAGAGGATTGCCTGAACTCAGGGGTTTGAGACCAGCCTGAGCAACAAGGAAAGACCTCGTCTCTGCAATAAATAAAAAAATTAGCTGGGCCTGGTGGTGCACACCTGTGATTCCAGCTACTTGAAAGGCTGAGGCAAAAGGCTCGCCTGAGCCGAGCAGGTTGAGGCTGCAGTGGCCAGGAGCATGCCACTGCACTCCAGTCTGGATGATAGAGTGATACTCTGATGAAAGAGAGAGAGAGAGAGAGAGAGAGAGAGAGAGAGAGAAAGAAAGAAAAAAAGATTTTTCGGTCTCCTGGAGAAAATTGTTTTCTCATCTAGATAAATAAAAATTTAGTTTGGAAAATATTTCTCTGCTCCATAGTCCTAAACATTTTCAAAAGAGGCATCCCATTGTCTCTAAGGCAAGGGAGATTTAATCCCAGCACTTTGGGAGGCCATGGTGAGAGGATCGCTTGAGCCCAGAAATTTGAGACCAGCCTAGGCAACATAGTGATATGTCATCTCTACAAAAATAAAAAAATATTAGCTGGGTATAGTGGTGTGCACCTGTAGCTCCAGCTACTTGGGAGGCTGAGGTAGAAGAATCACCTGAGCCCAGAATGTCAAGACTATAGTGAGCTGTGATCATGCCACTTGCCCTCCAGCCTAGACAACAAAGTGACACCTGCAACTAGAAAAAAATTTTTTTAAAGAAAAGTGTCTCAGCTTATTCCAGTATTATTCATTAAATGATTTTTAATCTGAAATTGAGAAATATTAATATTTACCAGATCCAAAGCATATCCATGCATTAAAAGATTTTTTTTTTTTTTTTTTTTTGAGTTGGAGTCTCACTCTATCACCCAGACTGGAGTGCAGTGGCTGCTCCCAGCCACCACAGCCTCAACCTGCTGGGCTCAGGTGACCCTTCCGCCTGAGCCTTCCAAGTAGCTGGAACTACAGGCGTGCTACCACGCCCAGCTAATTTTTGATTTATTGTATAGATGAGGTCTCACCAAGTTGCCCAGGCGGGTCTCAAACCCACAGGCTCAGGAAATTCACTCACCTCAGCCTCCCCAAGCGAGGGATTACAGGCTGAGCCACCAAGCCCGGCAAAAGATAATTTTTAAAAGAAGACATAATCATGAGTCTCATACAGATATAAAATAAACATGTGTCAAAGTCTTTAGCCTATTAACTAATGAGGAAATCTGTAAGGTTGCAACTAATTTGAAGGAAAATTAAAAGAACTACACATATATGGGTCAGCAGAAATGGGAACATAAATTTGCTTCATAGATGTAAAACTTTAGATCTGTTCAATATTGGGAACAATTAGCTGAATCCCAAATGAGATACGATTTTCATATCTATAGACAAGAATGATTTGTATTACTTTAGGTATTAGATAATATAGTATAATCATGTGATAGAATTATTTTATGTTGACGTAAAATAACTCAATGATAATAAGATGTACACAGACCCCACAGAATCAGATAATCTGGACTATGCTCAATTTTCTTCTTCTTTTTTTTTTTTTTGAGTTGGAGTCTTACTCTGTTGCCCAGGCTAGAGTGCAGTGCCATGCTCTTGACCCCTGCATCCTCGACCTGCTGGGCTCAGGAGATCCTTCCGTCTCAGCCTTCCGAAGTAGCCGGAACTACAGGTATGCACTACCATGCCCAGCTAATTTTTTTATTTATTGTAGAGATGACGTCCCACCAAGTTGCCCAGGCTGGTCTCGAACCCGTGGGCTTGGGCAATCCACTCGCCTCAGCCTCCCAAAGTGCTGGGATTACAGACTGAGCCACTGAGCCTGGCCTCAGTTTTCCACTAAGGACAACTGTGACCAAGCATCTCAGCCTTAAAATGTATTTTAAAGTGGGTTTTCCCCCCCCCACATCCATTTTAAGCCCTGAAACAAGTTTGAAACTTATTTTCACTATGCACACTTATCTGACCCCATACTTGCTTGGAAATCCCAGGGACTAATGTAAAACAGCCTGACTGCTGGATCCTTCCACTTGGAATGAGGCATGAGACAACTGATCCATAACCTGACTGCAGTTGAGATGACACTGACCAGATCACCTGAGATAAGCTGTCAAGATACAACCTGTGCCAGACTCGCATGTTTCCCATGCCAATTTTCCCTTTTTAAACCTTTGCAGCCAGTCTAAAAAACTGAAATGGGGATTTCCTTTTCTTTTTTTTTCTTTTTAAGCATGAGCCTGGCCATTTTCCTATTTTCTGACTTTTGGAATAAAATCACTTTCCTTCGTCTCTCATCTCTCAAGTGTGGCTTTGAGTGATGAGTGACCAAGCTTCCGTCAGTTACACAACCATAACATTTTTCTGTCCATTTCTGAGTCTCTCATAAGTTGTCTCTACAAATAATACAAAAAGGACTAAGTCCCTGTGTCTTAATGCATAAAGTCTGGAGGGAGGGAAATGAGGAAGAGGCAAATAAACATAATAACTTAATAGCTTATATGGTGTAGGGGGGCATGTCCCAAAAGACAACTGATAATTTCCCGATTACCCACAGTCTGCACAAGGAAGGTATCTGTTCTGAGCGGAGGGTGCCTGTGGTGGACACATACTTCATCAAAGACATGACACAGTGCTGTGAGAAAATCAGAAAAGGAAGAGGTTTACATTCCCATAGGGAGCTATGAGAAAAGCTCATGGAGGAGGCACAATGTAGCAAGTCTAAAGGAGAAAGGCCTTAAAAAAGTAGAGATGAGACACGGGGGAAGTGTCTTTCAAATTTTAAGAAACTATTAAAGAAAAGCTACAGACAGAACCTTCTTGGCTTGTGGTTTGGTATGGTTGGATGAAATTAGAGATAAGAGAGAAATGGGAAACTTAGGCCAAATCACATCTCAAAACACGTTGAGAGGTTGGTTATTCATTTTGTACTGATAAAGAACCACCAAAGTTTTTAAGCAGGGAAGTGACAAGAACAAATAAAAGTCTTAGACAAATAATTCTAGCAGCAATTGGAAAGACAGAGGTTGAAAATGTGACAAGTTAGAGTCAAGGAGGCCAGCAGAAGCCTGTTGTAATGATCAAGTTAGAGCCTACACCAGAACATTCTGGGGAGAAAGAACAAGCTTTGGGGAAGCAGAGTGAACAGGATGCAGTGATCCTCTCAGTAAGGGGCTTCCATTTTTTGATGGTGCACTCGTATCAGTTAAATAATTTAGGCATGTATCCCTCAAACCTCTGCATATTTATTTGGTTATCCAGTACACACCACCCCACTAATGTACTAATATAATATATGTGAAACATTTGGATAGCTTGCAGACAGTGTAGATTTAATTCACGTTTTGGGTGCCTAGTTTCTAAATGTCTTGCTAATTTTGATAGCTTTATACCAGTAATAACTCTCCAAGCACTGTACATATCTACAGCAATTAACAATAAGTGGATATAAATTCTTATTTCAAACAATTCTAATTATTTCTTTTTTTGCTGATTTCTTGCATATTTAAGTGGTTATCATATGTATGTCATATGTAATATACACACATATATATATTCATATGCATACTTTTTTTAACCCTATAATGTAACTGATAAACAGCTTGTATAAGGAGTAGAAAATTCTACTTTTTTCTTTTTTTTTGAATCAGGGTTTCACTCCATTGCCCAGGCTGAAGTACAATGGCACAATCACGGCTCCCCACAGCTTCCACCTCCTGGGCTCAGGTGATTCTTCTGCCTCAGCCTCATGAGTAGCCAGGACTACAGGCGCATACCACCACACCTGGTTAATTCTCTTTAAAAAAAAATTTTTTTTTTTTGAGTTGGAGTCTCACTCTGTCGCCCAGACTGGAGTGCAGTGGCCGCTCCCAGCCACCGCAGCCTCGACCTGCTGGGCTCCGGCGATCCTTCCGCCTCAGCCTTCCAGGTAGCTGGAACTACAGGCGCGCGCTCCCATGCCCGGATAATTTTTTTTATTTATTGTAGAGATGCCCAGGCAGGTCTTGAACCCGCGGGCTAAGGCAATCCACTCACCTCAGCCTCCTAAGGTGCGGAATTAGAGGCTGAGCCACCGAGCCCGGCTTCTTAAAAAAATTTTTAAATTTTTTTGTAGAGATGTGGTCTCACTATGTTGCCTAGGCTGGTCTTGAACTCCAGGCATCAAATGATCCTTCTACTCTGGCTTTCTAAAGTGCTGGGATTACAGGAGTGAGGCACCATGCCCAGCCACAATGTATATTTTCTTGTTTGCTGGCATGTGTGTGGTTAGAATTATTTTTCATTCACAATTCCCTTTCCAATGTGTAAGTCTAAGTAAAAGTAGATAATCTGGTAACTCATTTGATGAGCTCTCATAGGCACAATTTGCTGAAAGCACATAAATATGCAAGCCACTGTCCAACTCTCCACAAGGATGAATTTTCTTTTCCCCCCTCAGGATTCCATTCCAAGTGGACTTGACAAGGCTAATCAAAGTACCAAAGGTAGTCCTTATATTAAATATTAATGAAGCCTTATTTTATTGTTGTTAGGAATTAACTGTAAATCAAAATTATAGATTTTGTTCTATCTAGTGTCATACTTTATTATTTTAATTTTTTTTTGAGACAGGGTCTTGCTGTTACCCAGGCTGGTGATCAGTGGCATGATCATAGCTCACTATAACCTCAAACTCCTGGACTCAAGCAATCCTCCTGCCTCTGCCTCCCAAAGCTCTGGGATTATAGGTGTGAGCCACAATGCTGGGTTGAAAGCCTATACTTTAGATATGGCAGAGGAGAAAAAAGATGAGTCAAAGATGAGCAGGAATGACTTGGGGGACAGTAAGCCAAGGGATCACAAGGGAAACACAACACATGTGGATAAGCCACTATCTCTGAGAAATGTGAAAACGAGAGCAATGTGAGCAGAGCCCAGGCTGCACACACTTGAGCGACTAAAAACTCAGGTTTCCTAAGAAGAGAAACAGGCACATGAGAAGAAACGTGAAAAGTGCTTTCATAAAAGGATTTGAAAACAGGAGGCATCCTCTGTTACCAAACAGGAGGACCAAGAAGGACGTGGCATCACCAAGTCAGAAGAGACGATGTGAAGAAGCAATTTTAACAAAGCTACACAACCAAGACAGAACACTAAGACAAAGACATTGAACTTGGTAACTTAGGATAGGACTGGCATTTGAAAGAGCCTACAAGTACTACTACTTGATGAGCTCTCATAGGCACAATTTGCTTCAAGTACATAAATAAGCAAGACACTGTCCATCTCTCCACAGTAGTCGGTTTTCAGGTACTTGCAGAACCAATAAGTAGTCTTAAAAAGGAGGGAGACATAGTAACCATAGACTGTCCCTGCAGGAAGTTTGGAAGTGAAGGAAGAAACCGTGTAGTGTACTCAGGAGAAGCTTTACGATAGGACACATGCGGCAAGCAACAAAGAGGGATACATTGAAGGAAGAAGGAAGGGAAACTTAAGAGACCAAATTCTTAACCCAAATCATGTTAACACAATCATGGACACGGGTGAAAGTGACAGCTTTGGGAAAGGGCAGAAAGAGGTTTTTTTTTTTTTTTAATCCATAGGAAAAATATAAAGTGTGGTAGTCTGTGTTTAAAGTAATGTGCTGGTATCAGATGGTTTCTCTTTCTCTCTCTCTCTCCCCATCCCCCCAACCCACCTTCCACACAGATTATTAGAAGATGAGGTGGCTTGCTGAGCATTAAACATTCTGGATAGCTTAGGGAAGGCAAGTAAGCATGGAGCCACTAGCTAGTTTTTAGAAGGAAACAATATCATCAGATTTGAGTTGAAGAACATTCCATCTGGTAAGAGGTAAGGTAGAACGGCAGTAAGACTGATTTCTGAATGACCTGAGAAAGATGAGTGGATGGGTAAGACATTCAGGCAAAAAATCACGGCTCCACCAAGGTAACAGCAAGTGAGTGGGGAGGGGCAACAGAGTCGACTATTTAGACGAAAGCAAGGAAGCCTCAGACACTTGCTTGGATAACTGGATTGTGAGTAAAAAGATTAGTCATGAAGGCCAAAAGCGGGTAAAGAAGGGAGAGGGAGAGAACAAGTTGGTTTTGGAAATCATGAGGATTGGGTATCTGAGGGGTATCTCAGGAGAGAGATCCAAGAGGCAGACAGCTCCATGGTGTAGGGATAAAAGTATACATAAGGACAGCTGTGATCAGGTGCGTGTGGAATCCAGTCTGTCCCATAGCAGGGATGGGAACCCTAGCCAGTGGCTGAGTGATGGTGAGATCACCTAAAAACAGCCAGAGTCAGGCTCCCAACAGACCTCTGGTTCATCCCATCATCTAAAGGAGGGACCTGAGAGGGTCTCGGAGAGGAAGAGAACTCAATGGATGGATGTCAAATAAGAATGGTTAGCAGTGTCAGGTGTCACAAAATGGTCAGAAGATGGGACTAGAAAGTGTCCCTTGGGTTTGGTGAAAGGTCATACCACACAGTCTGACCGAGAACAGTCAGTGGCAAATGTGCGAAAGACAGTGGCAAATGTGCGAGTAAAGACTGCTCGTCCTCACTACTCTTTCTCGATGCCTGTCAGAGGAAAAGAGGTGAAGAGGTAGACGCAGGAATGCAGTCCACTGGTGTCTTTCATCAGAAAGAAAAACATTACCAGTGGAAGGCAAACAACCAGGAGAGAGGGAGAGTCGGAGGACACAGAAAGGCGGTGATTTTCAAGGGGCAGCTGATGGCAGCATTAACACCCCTAGGAGAGACTGACAGGGAGAGTCAGAGCAGAGCTAGAGAGACTAGCTTTACACAAGAAACATGAAAGACGAGGTTCACAGCTCTTTACAATATTTCAGAAATCCGTCTGGAAATTGCAATTAAGTAAAATGTCAAGTTTCTTTACTTTTGCCGGGCATTAAGTAAACCCTGTGAGCTAACACTGGTTATTGAATGCTGATCAGAAATTCTAACTTGCAGTGGATGACATCACAGGAATCTAGGATGTGACTGGTAGACCATATATTGTTAGTAGAGTTATTTATCTGGTTTTTACAATATCTGATTTAATTCTTACAGCATGTGATCAACCTCAAATCAGAATAACAGCCAAAATTAAATGGCCATTGCAGGGAACAGTGTCCAAGTGTGTGTACCCTTATTTTGCTATATTCCTTATTAGTATTACACCCATGACAGTGATGTATGGGATTTAATTTAAGTGAAAATATCTTTCAAGATACGAGTTCCATGGATGAAATCATAATAATAGAGCAAAGTGCTGGGCGTGATGGCTCACACCTGTAATCCTTGCACTTTGGGAGGACAAGGAGGGAGGACTGCTTGAACCTAGGAGTTCGAGACCAGCCTAGTGAGACCTCATCTCCACAAATAAATAAATAAAGTAAAAAAATTAGCTGGGTGTAGTGGCGCACTCCTGTAGTCCTAAGCTACTTAGGAGGCTGAGGTGGAAGGATTGCCTGAGTCCAGGAGGTAGCAGCTGCCATGAACTGCGCTCCTGCCTGGGACAGAGTGAGGACCCGACTCAAAAAGAAAACAAAAGAGCCCTTGAATGCGAGACGCATGCATGATGTCCACAGGCCCTTCGTGACCCGTATTCTGTAATTTTAAGAGAAATGGCTACGCGAGAGTTGTAAAGAGAGCTTGCCAACACCCTAACTAAACAGTGAGTCATGCAGGTCGAATAGCAAGCGATGTAAACAGCCACCTCCATCTGGAAGGCGGCATGAGAAAGACCCCCCAGAAAGGGGGAAGCAAACAGGAAACAGGAGGCGACGAGAGACAATGTGCTAGAGTCTCTAGCGAGGAGTGCTGGCCTCCTGGATGGTCTCTGGGCAGGGACAACTGTGTGTTGGGGAAAGCCTGGTGCCTCCACCTGGGCCACCTTCCTGTGAACACATGACCGCCAGGCCCTCCAAGCCTGCAATACTTAGGCCTCCTCCGCCCTCTCTGGGCTGTACCTTGGGGTCCCTTCACCCAGGGGAGCCAGGCAGAGTGAGGACATCAGAAGAAAAAACGCTCCGAGCGTCTGTTGTTCCCGCGACTTGGAAGGCTGAGGTGGAAGGATCGCCTCCGCCCCGCAGGCCGAGGCTGCGGTGGCCGGGAGCGTGCCACCGCACTCCGGCCTGGACGGCACGAGTGAGACTCCAACTCAAAACAAAACCAAAGCAAAACCAAAAAGGTCTAAGAGGAGCGGGCCAGGGCGTGACCGAGCGTGCAGACCGGCCCTCCTCGAGGGTTGGGTGCCGTCCCGCCACCGGCCAGCACCGGCCAGGCCCGGGCGGGTCCGGAGCAGAAGGCGAGGCAGGGAGGGAGCGAGGCCGGAGCAAAAGGCCAGGCGGGGAGCGAGGGAGGCCCCGACCGTGGGCACGTTCCTCCCGGAGCTGCCGCCGTCGCCCAGCCCGCGCCCGGGAGCCCCGTGGGCCCAGCCGGCCCGTGCCCGCGCCCCATGTCCCTGC
>NW_007255698.1:818217-828559 GCF_000164805.1 Carlito syrichta
CGCCGCCCCGCCTGTCAGGAGCGCGGGGTGGTCCCTGGCGGGCTGTGCGGGCGGTGGCGGAGCCTGGCCCGGCCGGGGCCAGGCTGGGGTCCTGGCTGGCGGCCCCTTTTCCTCTGTGCGCTCCCCCGGGAAGGAGGCCAACGGGGCCTCAGTGGCGTCGTGGGTCGCCCTCGTGGCGCGGGCGCGGCGTGCGCGGACAGGCGCGCCGCGGTGTCAGTGGAGCCGGCGACCCCGGAGGCTGCACGGCCAGGCGCTTGGCTGGTTTCTGCTGCTTTGTTTCCTCCCAGCCCCAGGATGAAAAGTCGGATGCTCTAGGACCACACCGGGCGAACGGCATCCTATGTAGACACACTGAGTGGGTTCTGAAAGCCAGACCCTGTCCCCTTGGCCTCCCCGCCTGGCCTCTCCAGATCACAGCCACGTGCCTGGCGAGGCCTCGGCTCCCCTGCAGTCACTGCATTAGAGTCCATCGGGTTCCCCCGTGTGCAAAATAAAACCGGCGTTGTCGAGGCCATGGTTTGTGGCAATATCAAGGAAATACTTCTTTTAACTATTATTCTTGCACGTTTGATATAAAATAAGTGAACTCAATCTTGTGTATGCGGTGGTGGTAGACATACAGTTTTTAAAAGTCAGGGTCTCACTGTCTTGCCCAGACTGGAGTACAATGGCACCGTCATGGTTCACCACAGCCTTGACCTTCTGGGCTCAGGTAACCCTCTCGCCTCAGCCTCCCAAGTAGCAGGGACCACAGGCACATGCCATCATGCCCGCCTAATTTTTGGATTTTGTTTGTAGAGACAGGGTCTGGCTATTTTGCCTAGGCTGGTCTGGAACTCATGCAGTTCCTCCAGCTTTGGCCTCCCAAAGTGCATTTCATAATGGCAAGTTCTGTTGTCCTAAGGTAAACATCTGATCCCCCCCTCTCTGCTTTTGCTTGTGCTTTTTATCTTTTGGTAAACTTGGAATGTCAATTTTTATATCTAGATTATAGATTTCATTTCATCAAGGTCTGTCATCAGCAGGGAGAGTGGAATGTCAGATGGGACCTCATGAGTCAGAGTAGCAGTCTGGGTTTGTGAATCTTCCTCCAGCAACAAGTCATCAGTTTCCTTAGGTACTTGAGTGTGAAGCAGTACACCTGGTGCGTGTACTTAACTGGACTAAATGTCAAGAACTTGAACTGAGGACTGTTTGGGAAAAATAAACGTCTTAGCCAGGAACATTCCAGCCACCCACATGCTTTGGCAGTGTCAAACCGAGCCGGGTGCAGTCCCTTTTGCAAAAGTAACCATGCACTTGAATCAGCATGCATCTTCAGAATAAGAAAGGCCCTTGTCTTAGATGGATGTGGGTGTGTCTCAGGCGAGGCTGAGGAAATGCAGTTGGAACATACTTAGTATCTCTTGAGAAAGTAAAAGAAAGAGTTACCCACTCCAGAAAGTAAGGCTTGACAAATACTGTGTGCTAACACCACGCGCTTATTATATGCCAGGGACTGTTCAGCTAAGGGTTTACAGGTTTTAAATCATTTGTCTTGACATCCACTCTATGAGGTAGATACATGCGCTCCTCCCGCCCCCCCACATTTTTAACATCTCTGTAATCAGGATGGGTCTTTAAAACTTTGATTGTATGTCAAAGTTGAATTGGTCACATTTTTTTCTTACTATGACATAAAATAATCATGTGTCTTATAATCAATGGTCTTAGATTCCGTGAATTACTGTATGACTTACATTTTGAAGAGGAGGCATGAGAGTCAGTTGCCTTCCATGCACAGCTCAGTGACCAAGGTGGCTTGAGCCCCCAGCGAGTCTGTCCACGTCACGTGCTGGGGTCTGCCCTTCATGGGGCTTCTGCGATAGTGTAGCTGCATGGACACTGCAGTGAGAGATGTGCTCCAGGGAGGCATGGGCTGAACAATCTAGAAACGCTAATGCAGCCTTACAGTACGGCCAGGAGTTCAATTCCTAAAAGCTGGATGACAAAACAACTTCAAAGTCTAATGTTACCTGTGTTTTCTCTTTTTTTCTCCCTGAATGTTTGGTCCTTTTACTTTATACCTCTCCTATATACTTGATTTTCTCTGCCTGCAGTGACTTCTCCCCTTGGAAAAGAGTACAGGCTTTTCCTTTAAGTCCTGGTTTAAATGTCACCACTACCGAAGTAGGAATTAGGAGTTCAGGTCTGCCGCAGCAGCTTGCCATGCTGCCTGTGTTGCGTTGTGGTAATTGGCAGATGCCAATTACTGCATACCCAAGGGCATCTTGTTCATCTCTAAATCATCAAAGCCCCACACAGCAGGAGTGCCACAAATAACGACCGATAAAGGGAGCTTCAAAGTCCCTATTTCCTCCCTGAATTTGGTTCTTTTTGTGTCTTTTATGGAATATATTTTTATTTTTTTTAAAAGATGTGGGGTACAATTCAGGATTAGATATACAAGTGGTCGTTGTTCAGGTTTTAATTGAATTTAATGTTTTCATCTAAATTTTAGGAAGTAGTTTTTTTACATGATTAATATTATTTCCACATTATTTAACAGAGTGACATTTTGAAAATAATTACCCTTTTAACTATACTTTTGCTAAATTTTATTATAAAATGTCCATTTATTACAAGGTGTCTATTAATAGTGGATTACAGATTAAAAATATCATTTCTATATTAAGAGGCCAGTATCTGTAGCCTCAAGAATAGTTCCATTATGGATACATCTTGATTTTTTTAAATGATATGGTTAACTTACTTGAAATGCCTTAGTTTTTTCGAAATTGAGCTCCTTGTTGTCCTTAAGCATACTAAATGCCAGTGTAAATTTTACTGCATGTTTTGGAGAAAAGTAACTTGGAGGCTTCTGAAATCAACACAAGAGAGGGTCTCTCAGCCTGTTCTTTCTGTGACTGTTGGCGAGATCTGGGCTGTGTGATACTTGCAGTGGGCTCTTCAAGTTGTCTAAAGAAGCATTGTAATGGTGACTTTCAGCCAGACGGCAGTAAAACTTGCTGGATTTTAGGCAAACAGAATATTCCACAGGCTGTGGTACCCTTTGTGATCTGGTGTTTTTGTGGATGTCAGCAGGAAGCATCGGTGGAATTAGTCTGTCTAAGGTGCGGTGTGCCGAAAGGCTCCCATTCAAAGAAAAATATAAGCCGCGGTTATTTAGGACAGCACGTGTTTTCTTTAGTTGTTACATTTTGTTTTTCAGCTTTTTTTGTTTGCTTGCTTATTTTGTTTGCTTTTAAGTATCATTCTATTATAGAAAACTTATGCATACAAATCTGGTACTGTAGGTTGAAAAACCACAGTGCTTTCTGCTTGAGATGATGGAGTGGCAAGGAAGACATCCTCTGGCTTGGACTTTCTCAGCTGGAGGTGGCTGAAGTAGAGAAGCCTGTCTCTTCTGTTGCTTTGAAAGTTGTGTTCCTCCATTTAGCTGAGTGCCCGGCAACTTGCATCTCAAATTGACTGTGTTAAAGTAGCTATCAAAATTAGCCTAGACAGTTTAAAATCATGACTGGGTTTTGTGTTTGGTAAACAAAACACATGCCAGCAGATATTTACATGTAGTTAGTATAAAAAATAAAAATGTGGCACATTATCTTAACATCGAGATTTAATTCAGTGATTTGATCCAAAAAAATATTTCCTTCCCAAGAAGAGAGAACTTGTTTTAGAGTGTGGAATTCTGTAGAGCTGCTTTTCTGGACCAAGTTAATTTATTTTAATCAGATTGCAATACTATTTATTGTTATACTGTTTTTATTATTTTGCTGACAGGTATAGAAAAGCCTTTTCCATTGTCTAGTTAGCAGTTTTGTTTTTTTCCTTTGACAATTCCTTGTATTAGAGTCTCTCTATTGGAATAACAGGTATAGTTCCTGTCTTCTGACTAGACCCTAACTGATGAGATACAGAGACACAAACAGATCAATTTCAGATACTAGGCTTGAAAAAAAACTTTGTGTTATAAAATATGTGAAGATGAGCTGTCAAGTAGCATTCATTAGCAAATTAAGAATTTATTCCCTGGAAAGACCAATAGTCTATAAGAGAATGTGTGTATAGTGACTTTTGGCTAGTCTTCAGATCTATTTTGCTGTGGGGTTTTTGTAATACGGATTCATCAGATTTGAGCTGTAGTTTTCCACTAGCACAACTACCGAGAAACAGGGAGTGGGTAGTAGTGAGGAGGAGAACGAAAGTGTGCATTGTAAGTGCATCTTCTGGGGAGGACAGACTGGTTGTTGCAAGATGTTGGATGGTACTGCCTTCTCTGTAAAATCATGTTGCTATCCCAGACAAATCGCATAATCCCAGACACCAAAGACTGATCAAAGTGTGCGTCTGTCTAGACTCTCATAAAAAAAACCAAAAATCAAATAGCAACCAAAAAAAAGTAAAGAAAGGGAAGATAAATTCCACAGAATTAGCACCTACTTATTTACAACTTATAACTTTTATAGAAAATAGATGTGTTACTAACTTTTAACTTGATTTAATAGATGTGTCTAAAGAGGTAGAAATGCTAAAAATATGGAATTTTCACCTTAATTTTAAACATTTACTAGATTTTTAATAGGTGGTTTTTACTATATGGCCATTATTAAAGACTTGCTGCCAGAGTGCTATTTTTTTTAGGGAAATAACTTAATTGTGTGTACCTACAGTTCTTTCTTTACTCATCCTTGGTTATTTATGGAGCGTAATTTTGTTTTTGGAACTAGAATTCATTTGTAATAACTGGGAAGAATTAAGAATTAACTGTTTGTATTTTACTTAGAAACAGGTTATTAAAAATCCTTGAAACATTAAAAAAACTGCTCAGGCTGCATATATAATTACAAACGCTTAATAGTGGGTATGCTGCCTTCCTCGTCCAGTTTCTCCCCAACAGGATAATGCTGATTTTTACTTTCCCTTTCTGTCCTGCTTCAGAATTGTGACCCTGGCACCAGCTCTTCCAGTATTTAAGTTGCTTGTCTTGCATTTGTATACCTTTTGTGTGTCTTGGCCGTATAAATGAATAACTGGATTGAGAACAAATTGTGTGTTCTTTTGATTTATATGTCTTTGGGTCTTACCCTTCTCCACCCTGAAAGGTTCAGTATCATTTTTGTTCTGTAATATTTCTCGTAGCAGGCACCTTGACCTGACCTTAACGGAGGGTTGGACAAGTGTAGCTTGCTGTTGATTGTTAATGAAGAACTAGGGATGAAATTAAATAATGCATATTTTATGATAACCCCGTGGTTAGTCTAAACCCTCACTCATTTGACATATTGGAGTCTAAATGCCTCTAAAGCCCCCGGGAATCTCTTGGTGGTCTTGATGTTTAGCTGATGTAACCCATCCAGAGGCAGCGGACAGGCTATGTTCCCATTTATACAGGACTGAGGGGCTTCCTAGTCAGGGAGCTTCCTGTTCAAAACCAGTCTCCAGACAAACTGACGTGCCGTGTGTTACAGCAGCTGAATAGGAGCTCGTCTCCACAGCTGCCTTTTGTATCCCTTAACCTTTCCTTTCCTAACTGAAGTAGGAATGGGAATTGGGCATAAAGGCTAATCCCTGAGAAGAAAACCTGAGGCTGTAGGAACTGCCAGAGCCTCAGCGTTTAGGCGTGAGGAGCCTCTGCTGGGCTCTTACCCCCACACTGTTAGGGTATTAATGTTTACCATGTGCCTCATGAATGGGTAATGTGCACCTGGGCGATACAGCGAAGCATAGAAGCCTTGACTCTGTGATTTCAAGGATCTTAAACAGGGTCAGGATAGCCAACCTTACATAGCAGCTGTTGTTTAAAACACTGCTGTGTTTCACTGTCACAGGTGATGATTCGTGTGAATACCTTCTCTCAAGTGGCAGATTTCTTGGAGAGAGAGTTTGGCAACCTCACAGTTGTATGATGCATAAATACAGAATCAGGTAGGATTTCCTCATTTTGTTGTTTTCTTTTCTAGGGCAGGTCTTCATATCTCACAAAGAGGGGTTGGTGAAATGGAGCATCCTCTATATAAGACCTGCTGACTGAGAGTATAAGGTGGGCTCTTTCCAAAGGAAGAGTTCTGCCCTTGAGCAGGAGGGAGGGGGCTTGGGCCAAGCTGCTTCATCTCAAGTGAAGAGGGACCCAGATCCAAAGCAACACCCTTGAGCAGAGGACTCTTGGCAACTTAGATCCCAGTCTTAGGGAGTTAGGCTGAGGTTAAATGGTAGTAGCTACGAGTTAGTGCTTAATACAGTTGGAGTCCATCCTAAGCACTTAATAAATGGGGCTGTTATTGTTGAGAGTTATTGGTCATAGGTACGGGACTAGTTAATCTGGTCCCCTACTTCTGAAGCAGCATTACAACGTTCTTCACAAACCATGTGCTTTGAAATGCCAATATGCTGATTTACTCATTTTAGTTAATGTTTCTTTGTTGATTTCAGTGAAGCAAAGAACTGCCTTGTGGATAAACATATTGCATTTGTTGGAGATTCCAGAATTCGTCAGTTGTTTTATTCTTTTGTAAAAATAATTAATCCTCAATTCAAAGAAGAAGGAAATAAGGTAAAGCCTGTCTGTTCCCTTGTGTAGGGTGTTCTTGAAGTTCACCAGCTGCATAGTGATGGGAGGAGTCTGTCCAGAGTAACAGTAGGAACTGTCCAAGTTTTACTTTGATTTTGGGAAAGGGAAAAGGGACATGATTTGGTCTTATGGGGAACGCGAGAAAAAGACCTGGTAGGTGAGGTCTCTGCAAGCTCTTAATTAACTTAAACTTTTTGTTTTCAGAGATAGTGCGTTCTTACCATGGAAAAATTTTTTAAAATTCCATAGAAAGAAGACAAAGAGAAAATAACATTTCTTATCCTCCTGGTAATATTTTGCCCTATTTCTTTTCAGTCTTTTTTTTTAAACATACTTGTAATTTTATATCTTGATTTTTCTCCACCACTTATCATAATTCACCAAATTATATAATCAACGTAAGTATCTTCTTAATGGCAGCATGTTATTGAGTGGATATAATGCAATTTTGTATAATCTTCTCTTTTTTTAAGGTTTTCGTAATTTTCTAATTTTTTTGCATTTAAAAAGAGGACATTTTAAATTCCTTATTTGTGTGAAAACTTTGCTTTTTAAATTATTTTCTTAGGGTGGAATCATCTCTACAATGCAAATGTTAGGTTAAGGAATATAAACATTTTTAAAATTATTGATTATATTGCCAAATGATCTCAATTCATACCTAATTAGCAGCATATGTTGGGACCTAATTGCCCGCAGCCTTGTGGCCTGGGTGATCAGGCTGTAAATTAAAACAGCAATGCAATTAGTTTCTGGTATTGATTTTGTTAGAAAATTTTCATTTTCAAAATACATCTTTCTTTGAAAACTATCAAGGATCAATACCTTTCAGTATAACATTTTTTAATTAGTCAATCATTTGTCGTGAATTTTCTCATCCTATCCTCCTGTATGTATGTTTTAAATGGTCCAAGGTTCTGATTCCTGTCTTCAGTCTGTGATTGGGAGGGGGGATGGCAAGAAGAGAAAAGTGGATACTTTGTTGGGGGGGCACCTAAATTACAAAGCTCTGCCTGGATGCCTCGCCTGGGTATGGAGTTGGAAGCTTGGGGCTTTCATAGCCAAGTAGCTACTCACATTGTGGTGACAGTAGTGGGTCCTAAGTCCTCAGGAGCCATTTCTTGTGAGAGTGATAGAAATGGAAGCCAGCTTTTCATTTTACTTGATCTCTGTACATGTATTTTCCAACTGTATTTATACAAGAAAAACTATATAAAAGAGTTGGAACTATTTAATAACATTAAATTATTATAATTTAAAGTAAAAAACTTTGGTTTTTTAATAATCTCTCCACTTTGCTTAAAAAGTGGAGAGATTTCTGACTTTGGGCTTGGAATTGTGTGACTTTCTGAAAATTGGATTAATGGGTTTGGCAGCAGGTAATTGAGAAAAGCATGGTAATGGTTCCTACAGCCAATAGTAGATAGAATATGGAACGTTGTTTCTGAGCCCCAATTATAACACATAGGTTTTCAGTTTTTATTTTCTAAGTACCTAGTTACCACAGAATTACTAAACAAGATACATTTTAATTTATATGCATTTAAAAAGAAACAAAGACGCTGTATCCCAGTCTTAAGGAGATAGTTGTCGTTATGGTGATAAATTGAAACTGCTGGTGAAGTGTTTGCTAAATTCTGTTTTATATGTCCCCTTGTCTCTGGACCCACTGAGAACAAAAATTGCATGTCATTAAGTGTTTTAAAAATTCATTTATTGTGTCCAGCACAATCTGGCACATTGTAAAAGCTCATTAATTTTGTTAAGTGTGTGTATGTTTGGATGGAATAGGAGTATTAAAGATAGTTCTTCATTTGAATTCTTCTCTGTGTTGAGGCAAACTTTTTAGAGCTGAACTTCTTTTCAGATTGTACTTTGAGGAAGACTAGTTCTGTAGGAGGCTCTGGTCAAGGGAAACTTGGCAGAGCTGGACATCTTGTTTCCCTCTTAGACGGCTTCCGCTGAGGCTAGGATAGTGAAAACCTGAGAAGTCTTCAGTAAAGAAAGTCGTTTGTGTTGCCTCCAGCCACGAGGCAGGCTTGAGACCCTGGGGACCCTTTCTGCTTCAGATCAACTAGAGCCAAGATTTTCAAAAATACCATGGATGCTTTTTGCAACTTTGAGGACACAGGAAACACTTCTTAATAGAGGAGCAAACTGTTTGGCAGAAGCAGCGATGAGAGCAGCAGTGGCAGGTGGGCGAGGTCCCTAGAGGGCACATGCCACAGTGGGTTGGTTCCCTGTAGGGAGGAGACCAAGCTTGGACCAGCGCGTTTCTCATTAGCCAAGCTGGAAGCCAGAGGACAGAAGAGTAGTGGCCTTAGCTCTGGGGAAAGCACGTTTCAGCCTAGAATTGTATGCCTTGAATAAAAATGTCTTATTCTTGAAATATAGGACATTGGCATTCAAACACTGTGAGGGCTCACTGCTGAGTAGACTTAGTAGGTACTCTAAAGGAGATTTTAAAAGATTAGCATCAGGGAGGAGGGACATGTCCAGAAAAAAGTGATCTGAAATAGAAGAAGCCATGGTTAAAGAATATAGTAGACATGTCTGTAAATCAAATCCGTGTCTGTGTAAAGTAATAATGCCTTTTGCCCTTCGTGAGAGGCAGAACTAAAGAACTGGCCAGTAGTTGCATGCAAGTCAGAGGGAGATGATCACAATTCAGGTGTTCTAGGTGGGGCATGGTGGCTCACATCTGTAATCCCACCACTTTGGGAAGCCAAGGTGGGAGGATTGCTTGAGCCCAGGAGTTCAAGACAGCCTAGGAAACATAGCAAGACCTCATCTCTACCAAAAAAAAAGTCAGGTAAAGTGGTGTGCACCTGTAGTTCCAGCAGTTCAGGGAGCTGAGGCAGAAAGATTGCCTGAGCCTGGGACGTTGAGGCTGTGATGTACTATGTTTTGTCTTTTTTTTTTTTTTTTGAGTTGGAGTCTCACTCTGTCACCCAGACTGGAGTGCAGTTGCCGTTCCTGGCTTCTGAAGCCTCGACCTGCTGGGCTCCGGGGATCCTTCCGCCTCAGCCTTCCAAATAGCTGGAACTACAGGCACGCGCTACCACACCCAGCTAATTTTTATTTTTTTATTTTTTTTTATTTTTGAGACTTGCAAGAGGGTAACAATCAGTGTATAATCTAGATAGGGGTGTACTGTATCAACTGACCTAAGTTTACAAAGAATATAATTGATAATAAAACAAATAATATGTATATAGTAGAATGATATGTACAAATTTTTAAAGGCCAGAAAGGTTCTAGATTAAGTAAGAATAAAGAGACATGACAACTAAATGTTATACCTGATTTTAATTGCGTTCCAGGTTAAAATATAAGAGCTATGGAGAGGATATTTTTGGGAGATTGAAGAAATTTGAGTGTGGGCCGTATATTGAATGAGATAACGTTTTAGCAATGTCAGGTTTCTCAAGTGGTATTATAGTGTTTTGATTATGTAGGAGAATATTCATGTTCTTAGGAGATATATGCCGAAGTATTTAAGGGTAAAATGTTTTGACGTCTACAGTTTATTTTCATCTAGTTCAGCAAAAGAGAAATCCTACATACAGTATCTTTGTGTATAGAGAGAGGGGGAGATGAAGTGGTATAGAAAATGTTAACAATTGGCAAAGGGTTTAGGTGGTCATTTAATTCTGTCAACTTTTCTGTGAGTTTGAAATTTTTCAAAATTAAAAATTGGAGAGAAGCCGGGCTCAGTGGCTCAGCCTGTAATCCCACGCCTTTGGGAGGCTGAGGTGAGTGGATTGCCTG
>NW_007255698.1:828579-845749 GCF_000164805.1 Carlito syrichta
TCCTCTACAATAAATAAAAAAATCAGCTGGGCGTGGTAGCGCATGCCTGTAATTCCGGCTACTTGGAAGGCTGAGGTGGAAGGATCGCCGGAGCCCAGCAGGTCGAGGCTGCGGTGGCTGGGAGCGGCCACTGCACTCCAGTCTGGGCGACAGAGTGAACTCCAACCCAAAAAAAAAAAAAAAAAAAAAGAATTGGAGAGAAATGGAACACACTAAAGACTATATCATGTAAAGATGCACACGTATGTGATAAAAACATGTTTTAAAAATATATCTAAATCATATCATATTTAGATATAATGCGATAGTTTTTAGAAAACAAGCAAAGTATAAAGACAAAAATTCATGATAGTGGTTTTCTTTGGGTGAAGCACAGAGTTCCATAGGTAGTTCAGTGTGTGGGATTAATGTATATTTTTATTCTGCTTTGTGACTTTTGTATATATCAAATGTTCTATTAAAATAATAAAGGAAAAGAAGAAGATTGAGTTGCATTAACTAAGCTATGCAAAAGGAAAACATGGTTCAGACACATTATTTCTCTGAGGACAAGTTTTTTAAAGATCGAGGATGGGGTCCGAGGAGTTTTATGTATGTCCCTATTGCCTTCGATCAAGAACACTCTTTTCAGATGCCTTGAAGTGTCACTGACTTAATGGTTCCAAGACTCCTTTGGGGAAATGATGCTTCAGGAGGACCAACAAGAATCGAAGAAATTAGCCTGTCAGAAAAACAGACTTCATTTTATGGGGATTTAAATGTAAATCCTGCTGGTTAAATTAGTGGAGACAAGTCAGCCTTGGTTTCAGGAACAGAAGTCCCTTTTCTTGACAATCCTGATCTCACCCCACCCAGGATTTCTAACTGTGAGAACATTTCCATTCTGTATATGGAACAAGTTGTAGTCGCCAGACGTTTGATTTTTCCCGCCAGTAGACTATTACGTACTGTCTTTAAAAGAACACTACAGTAACCTTGAGTCATATTTACCCATTTCAGTTTAGTCAGTGCCTATGCCAGAACACTGTTGAGAGTGGGCTGGATTTGACTGCAGCAGCGACCCACTCTACAATCTTAACAAAACAGGTCAGATTCCCCCCAAATGCTGCGTGTCCCCGGTGGGCTGGCAGAGGGTTGCTGCACACAGCCGTTGAGGGGTTCCTGCCATTGGGCTTCTTACCATCATCTGCAGTACCCAGAACAGCTTCCGTGTTCTGCATCAGGCTCAGACAGAGACTGGGGACCACCTATCGTTCACCCAGGCAACCTGCAACACAGCTAGCCACACTGTACTGGCCAGAACTAGCCCTGAGGTTCTACCTACCTGGAAGGGTCAGGAAGCAGTCATCACTGCCAGAGATAGGAATGCCAAGACTCAGCTGGAACCCTACGAGCTGGGCAGAGAGATCTTTCATGTAGGCACATGCTCGTGTCTGCTAGTCTGCAGACATTTTATCTGAACTACATCTTAGATGTTGAAAATCATATATCAACAACTGGTCATTTACTTTTTGGTATTCTATGTAGGTTTTTTGCTCCCCCTCCCTTTCTGGTTGAATGTAGAGATCATTGAGATTTGGTGCATAAAAATAAATCAGCGAAACAGCTCAAGGGAGAATTACATAAATTTCATGTATGCATTGATGTTTCTCTGTTGTCTCCTTTCTTATGGCAGCATGAAAACATTCCTTTTGAAGACAAGATTGCCTCAGTGAAAGTGGTAAGTTCATGTCCCAGGCAGCTAGATGTTGTGTGCTGAAACTACAGCCACAGGTGAATGTATCTGCAGGTTGGCTAGCACTTTGCATACTGAGTATGTTTCAGTGTATTCTTGAAAGTAGATAAGAAGATTAAGATAATGAAATAAAAGTTTGTGTGAGCTGTTTTATGTAATAAAACTATAGTCTTAAAATTTTATCCAGGAAAAAAATTGTGTACATTAGTTTGAACCAGTATGTGTTCAGGATTAATGTCTGTTAAAGAGCGTAAGTGAATTTCTGAATTCCCAGTCACGGTGAGGCTTCCCAGGGGTCCAACCAGGACTGTACCTGACTGATTGGGATGGCCGGCTTCTATAATTCTCTGTGTGCAGAACCAGTGGGGCAAGCACGGGAGAAAGAAGGAGCGTGTGTTAGAAATGACCAGATGAGGAATGGAGTACCGTTTCTCTCCTTGAGAAGCAGGGTTTTAACTGAGGTCTCAAGGGTAAGTAGGAGTTTGCCAGGCTCAGTGACAAGATTATAAGCACTGTGGGAGCAATGTATGCAGGTGCACAGAGAAAGGGGCACCTAACGTGTGCCAGGACTGGCCAGGAGCTGGCTGGGTGCTTGGACGGCACGAACCAGTTTGCAGAAGGAAGGCAGGAGGGACAGGCAAGGCCAACCCTGTACCTTCTCGGCGATCTGTGGAACTGGGGATTCTGTCCTGAAGGCAACGAAAGACTCTGAGCATTCAAGCAGGGTGTGGCAACGTCAGGTTTAAGTCCTTAAAAGAGTCCCTCAGTTAAAACGTGGAGAGCACCTGAGGGAAAGGCACAGTGGCTCACAGAGGGTATGGTGAGACTTGCCATGTAGCGATGGAGATGAGGTCTTGGACAAGGTACTATCCACTTTCTCACCGCCCAGAATTCAGTAGGAGAACACTCATGTTTATTTTGAACGGTGAAAATAAGAGTTTCTTTGACTTCTTCTAACATTTCTCTTTTAGGATTTTCTGTGGCATCCTGAGGTTAATGGTTCTATGAAACAGTGCATCAAAGTGTGGACTGAGGTCTGTATTTGAAAATATAGGCCATCTTTTTGAGCAACCAAATTTTAAACCCATGAGCATCTGTTTCTCTTCCTTTGCCACTTTATACCCCCTTCCAAATAGCAGCTGGGCTGTGCTGGGCTGACCCTGGTTCTTTCCTGGGAGGAGAAAGTGTCAATCTGACGTCTCTGTCCTATTGTAACCACCCCGACCCCTAGGCTGCTGATGCTTATGCCGTACTCTTTAGACTTAGGGTTTTTTGTTATTGGTGTAGTTTAGCTAGTTCAGACCCAGTAATCTTCCCAGCACAATGTACATTCTCTTGACCATTTTCCACTTTGTCCTCCAAACCCATACCCGGGTCCTTCAAGGGACTTTGCATATATTTTCATAGCTTTTATTCCCTTGGTCATTAGATTTGTGACCCAGCAGACAGGGCTAGTATGTTTTAGCTTATAAAATTTGGAGATAAATTAGATATATTACAAGCACACCAGTAACCTCAGGAACTCTCTAATTTACTCAAGAGTTCAGGACAATATAAAGTCACATAGGAACTCAGTAACTTGGGTGAACTTAGAGTCTATAATACTGAGTGATCTATCACAGAAACAAAGAACTGAGTACCACATGTTCTCACTCATAAGTGGACTGTGAACAATTATCATAATACTATAACAAAGTGATTGGCAGTAGTGGGAAACTGCTGGGGTGGGGGTGGGATATTGGCAGTGATGGGGAACTGCTGGGGGGTGGGGAGGGGCACATCTCATCAAGGGTACCTGAATAATGACCATTTATATACCTGACACTGAATTGTAACCCACATCTTTAAAATAATAAAAGACAAGAACACCGAAACATTAACCAAGCAAGCATCATGCCATCATCCTGTGTCAACACGTAGCCATCTAAGATTTTAGGTTTTGTGATGGCTTCCTATTATAACAACAATAAAGAAGAAGAAGAATAAGGAGTTATAAAAACTTAAAATGGATTGGAAGGAAGAAGAGCATAAGTTTCAAAGAAAAAATGGAATGATGCTATTTGCCTCAATTCTCTGACCAGGAAACAGCTCCATGACAAAGCTTTCTCTTGCTTTAGGATTCCACTGCCAAGCCCCACGTGATCGTAGCCGGAGCTGCCACAGTGAGTGATTGTCTACATGTTTATGTGAGGAGTTTTGTTTCACACTGAAGGATGCACTAGGGAAATTTAACTTACATTAAATAGAATTCTTGATTGCACTTATATTTTAATTTCTATTTCTGTTATAATCAAACAAGACCTGAATGAACTTAGGAAATTTGGTGTCAAGTGTTAGTTTTCTTTCGTATCTAAGATTGTATTCTTCTTGAATGTTATATTTTGAAAGTCTAATTTTCTAATAGCTTTTTCTACTGTCTTCATATAGTTCATGAGATAATTTGACCAAGTTTTATTCTCATATTAAATAAAAATGGGAATTATCTTAAAATAATAACCCATATTCCAGTAGGTAAATCATATTTTGGTTTTTCTGTGATAAATTCTGAATTCATGCTCAGTCTCTGCATCTCCCTAGTGGTCCATCAAGATTCACAACGGGAGCAGTGAGGCACTTTCTCAATACAAGATGAACATTACCTCCATTGCTCCACTTTTAGAAAAATTGGCAAAGACTAGTGATGTTTATTGGGTCTTACAAGGTAAGGAATGAGTAATGAAAAAATGTCATTTTGTATATACTTTGAGACATGGGTTTTTTATTATCTCTTGTTTCAAGAAGAAAAATTACTGCTTTATGAGAATATATCTTGAAATCAGATTTGCAAGATTAGAATACACTTGAGGTATTTGCTTTCCTCTTGTAAGTGTAAGGAACAGACTAATAAATATAATAAGTAAAAAATAAATAAGTAACATTCTCCTAGAACCTCAGCAGGCAAGATGGCAATAGACTATGTAACAAGGTGATAAGCCCCAATGGCAGCTGAGATGTTTACCTCTGGCTTTTTATTTCTTACAAAGTGTATTTATTGTGTTTGGGAAATATAGAAAAAAATATTGTCTCTTTCATAATATTGAAGTCACTGTAAGTAGATCTACTTTGAATTGACAGAATATACTTTAACTTACACCACATAGTTTATATTTAGTAATGAAATTCCTTAAGTGAAGGTGGATATTAGATTAACTCATTTCGAAATTTATTGAATGTCTATTATTTAATGCCTAGCACAATATGAAATGCCTTGGCTATTTTAGCAATTCAAGTTGTTTGTCAGAATCTCTTATGCTGATTTCCCAGTTGAATGTCAAGATGAAAGGAATAAGGAAGGGTGGTGGCAATCTGTTTTACAATTCCTATTTTAGCCACAGACTGATTGTTAACTTTTTTCATACTAAAATGAGAAAAAATAAATTTAAATTATTTATTGTAAATGATAGAATAGACAGACCTTGATTCTCAGTAATATTAACTCCTAATTGTATGAACAAAATTTACAAAATTAAGCAGTGACAGGAGGAAAGAAAAAAAAAGACTCATTCTTAATGAGGCAGTCTTCCGTGATCCTTTTTTTTTGTTGTTGTTGTTGTTGTTGGTTTTTTTTGAGTTGGAATCTCACTCAGTCGCCCAGACTGGAGTTCAGTGGCCACTCCCAGCCACCGCAGCCTCGACTTGCTGGGCTCCGATGATCCTTCCGCCTCAGCCTTCCAAATAGCTGGAACTATAGGCGTGCACCGCCACACCCGGCTAATTTTTTGATTTATTGTGGAGATGAGGTCTCGCCAAGTTGCCCATGCGGGTCTCGAACCCACGGGCTCAGGCAATTCACTCACCTCGGCCTCCCAAAGCGCGGGATTACAGGCTGAGCCACCAAGCCCGGCCCCGTGATCCATTTTTAATTTCTTGTTACCCAGTACGATTCAGCATCCAAACATTTTAAACTCTTTTTTTTTTTTTTTTTTTTTTTTGAGTTGGAGTCTCACTTGTCACCCAGGCTGGAGTGCGGTGGCATGTTCATGGCCACCGTAGCCTCAACCTGCTGGGCTTAGGTGATCCTTCTGCCTCAGCCTTCCAAACTGGAACTACAGGCACGCACTACCATGCCCAGCTAATTTTTTGATTTATTGTAGAGATAAGGTCTCGCCAAGTTCGCGAACCCCTGTGCTCAGGCAGTCCTTTCACCTTGGCCTCCCAAAATGCTGGGATTATAGGTGTGAGCCACCGTGCCAGGCCTATTTTAAACTCTTAAGATATGTTGGAACATAAAAATGTTTCCCCAAATCTGAGTACCTAGGGAAAGGACAAAGTTTCTTTAAATTTAAGAAAGATGTTGATTGACTAAAAAGTTGACTGTAAGAAAGAAATCTTTTGCAGCCCTTGGCCCACCTTATGTAAAAATAAATTATTAGGTGCCTGGTAGCATCTGGACTTTAAGGACAAAATATGAAATATGGATCAGCTAACTTGCATGACCACGATTTTTACCAATAAGTACTTTAAGTGATTTTAAAAATGTCTTTCATGTGCAGACCCTGTTTACGAAGACCTCTTAAGTGAAAACAGGAGGATGATCACCAATGAGAAGATCGACGCCTATAATGAAGCTGCAGTCAGCGTTCTGAACAGCAGCACCAGAAACTCTAAGTCTAACGTTAAGATGTTCAGTGTTTCCAAATTAATTGCTCAAGAAACCATCATGGAATCTCTGGATGGCTTACATCTTCCTGAGTCAAGCAGAGAAACTGTAAGAATTCTTGTATTTGTCAGTAGATGGAGACTGTATTGTCAGTTGACTATAGCCGTAAGTTCTTAAAAACATGGTCATAAATTATTGCAGTCTTAAGTACGTGGAGTTAATTGTTTAGAGAGGCACCGAGAAATTGTTTTGCTTTCTTTCCTCTAGCTGAATATGTGAGGTCAGAGTGTTTGTGTACTCTAAGAGAGAAAGATGGTATGGGAGGGAGGAGTGAAGCTGAATTTCCGAGCGCTGCTCCCGGTTAATAGCCGTTGTCTCACCAGAAGCTCGCAGTTCTCAGCACTCTCCTGTTTGAAAACTGCTGCCTTATTCTCTCCTTGCCTTAAACTTTAAGCTTGCAAGTTTAAGCTTCCATGAATAATTTTTTAAGATGTGAGATGATTTGTTGTTATTTCCTTGTGGTTCTTATACCCTAAACATTATTCAGGGTACAAAGCAGACCCATAACAAATCCAGGGTGGCTTATGGAAAGGGGCTAGGTTAAGTAGGCAAGAGAATTCGTAACTAACTGAACGTTTTCATGGACAGTAGGACAGATTTTTTTTTTCCTCTTAGAAAGTAATGGTTCTTAATCTTTGTGAGGGTCTTATATGCCCTTTAAGTATCTGATAGAAGGCAAGAGTTCTGTTCCTCTCCTGCAGAAGATTGTGTATGTTTGCACATGCTCATGATTGTCTGTGCACTTGAAGGGACTGGGAGGACCCCCAGAAGCTGGTTAGGCACCTTGCAGTAGAATTCGTAGACTGGCATCTGATGGGCATAGGACCCCTCCTGAAGTCTCAAGCCTACAAGGATGGGATTTTCTAAACATTCAAGTGCTTTGAATGCTGAGGCTTAAATAACATAATCGTTAGAGTTCCTCAGATACCTAAACTGGGAAACTGTTGTAAAACTAGAGTTTGACTGAAACTTTATTTTTTTTATTTTATTTTATTTTATTTTTCCTCTTTTAATTTTTATTTAAAATTGTGCAGTACAATTCAGGGCTAGGTATACAAATATTCACTGTGCAGGTACCCTTATTGATGAGGTGTGCCCCCCCGCCTTCCTCAGGCAGATATCGACTACTGTCAATCCTACCCCCTCACACCCCTCTCTGCAGTTTCCCACCACTTTTGACTGAAACTTTAGCTAGACGGACTCTTGACAGCTTTCCCAGAACAATTTTATTATCACCAAACCATGTTGAAAGTTCCACATTTTATTTAACATTATGAATCTTAGAACTGAAGACTGCTACGTGGTCTATAAGCTATAAGCCCAATGAAAGGCATATTGTAAATATTGTTAGCTAAGAATCGATCATTTTTAGGTGGCAGTTAATTTTACATGGTTTCTTCCCATCTAAAGAGTAGACTCTTAAGTATCCTTGAAACTTCTGTTTTGAAAGTCTGCTAATTAAAATTCTTTGGTCCTTATCATCTCTCAGCATTTTTTAAACGAAAGGTTAAAAAAATTAACAGCCATGAAAACAATGTTTTTAAAAAAAAAGAACGGAACAACATCAGAGTGCATTCCAAGCAGTAAGGGTAGGTATTGTTTCCTGTACGCCGTACATTATTTCCTGTTCTGGGTCACATTATAAATGAATTTTTCCTCATGTATCATAGTCCCAGAAGTTTGAAACACCCTGAACTAGCTATTACAGATTGAAGGAATACCATCACTTGCACAAGTGTTGAGGAGATGGTAGCAAAAAAGTACAAAAGCATTTTGGTTTCAGTGTTGAAAACTCAGCAGTGTTCAGCAGAGAACATTTAATGTGAAGGGCATCACTGACAAGACAATAACCAAGTAATTTGATCTGTTCACAGAGTGCGATGATTCTTATGAACGTATATTGTAATAAGATCCTGAAGCCTGTGGATGGTTCCTGCTGTCAGCCTCGGCCCCCTCTCACTCTCATACAGACTCTGGCTGCTGGGTTTTTTGCTTTATCTATTATTGGATATTTACTTTTTTATATAATTCATCGTAATGCTCATCGGAAGAATAAACCATGCACTGATTTGGAAAGTGGAGAGGAAAAGAAACATATTGTCAACACCCCCGTGTCTCCACTAGAAACCCTCTTACAGTCTTTTTGCAAACTCGGCCTTATTATGGCTTATTTCTATATGTGTGACCGTGCAAATCTGTTTATGAAGGAAAACAAGTTTTATACACATTCATCTTTCTTTATTCCAATTATCTACATCTTGGTTTTGGGAGTATTTTACAATGAAAATACTAAAGAGGTAAGGGTCATATTCTTTTTAGCTCATTTTACCCTTCTTTTTTTCATGACAAACTCTTCTGTTAAAGATCATATCGTTTACTGTGCCAGAACAAACAGCCCGTGTGTAGACCTGGGTTAAGGCTTCCTGCCGTGAGGCTCCACATAGTGCGCCCTTAGCTGTGGCTTTTGGAACAGCTCGGTGGACGTCGAGAATCACTTAATGATTGTTGAAAGTTGGAAAATGTGACTGTGAAAAGGTGTCATGACTTAGTGTTTTTTGCCTGCTTGGGGATGGAGAAAGTTGAAGCGCTTCTGATTTTATAACGGTCTTTAAGCATGAGATATTATAATCTTTTGTCTATTAGAAGAATATGTGATTATATTCACAAGTGCCTATATGCACAAACATGTATTTATGTATTTACAGTCAGATATATATACACACACAAGTTAAACTTACATAATGATGTGTCACTACTCACAGTATTCTGAATTTCCTATTTTAGAATTGCTTGCATTGCTCAGAACATTTGTGCAGTGATTTACTAGGCATGACTTATTTGGATTAGTAAATTCTGTTGTAAAAGATGCCTCTCCTATGAGGATTTTTAATCACTTCTTCATCTCCAGTGACAATATGCTAGGGAAAATAGATTGTAATAATAGGGCTTCTATGCCAATAAAGGGTAAGGAAACTATACGATCTTTTTAACTCTGAAATTTTAATGAAATATCTAGAACGCGATTTTTATATTTACAAATATATCTGTCATAGTCTAAATGGCATTTTAATATAAAACCAAAGGATCAACTTAAATATTCAAAATCTCTTTAAGTTTATATTTGTTTTTCAGATTCATATATTTAAAATAGTTTTGCAGTATCTTTTAGCAAGAAATAAAATGGCAGGTTTTTTTTGTTTGTTTGTTTGTTTTTTCTGAGTTAGAGTCTCACTCTGTCGCCCAGACTGGAGTGCAGTGGCCGCTCCCGGCCACCGCAACCTCGACCTGCTGGGCTACCGCGATCCTTCTGCCTCAGCCTTCCAAGTAGCTGGAACTACAGGCGCGCACTACCACGCCCGGCTCATTTTTTATTTATTGTAGAGATGAGGTCTCGCTAAGTTGCCCAGGTGGGTCTCGAACCCACAGGCTCAGGCAATCCACTCACCTCAGCCTCCCAAAGGCGCGGGATTACAGGCTGAGCCACCGAGCCTGGCTACAATGGCAGTTTTTAACTCTCTCTCACCACTACCACCATCACCAAGATTTAAAAAAAATTTTTTTTGAGTTGACGTCTCATTCCATCTCCCAGCCTGGAGTGCAGTGGCACGCTACCGGCTACCGCAGCCTCAACCTGCTGGGCTCCGGTCATTCTTCCGCCTCAGCCTTCCCAGTAGCCGGAACTACAGGCGGGCGCTACCACGGCTGGATAATTTTTTTGCTTATTGTAGAGATGAGGTCTCGCCAAGTTGCCCAAGCGGGTCTCGAACCTGCGGGCTCAGGCAATCCACTCCCCTCGGTCTCCCAAAGCTCTGGGATTACAGGCTGAGCCACTGAACCCGGCTCCAAGATTCTTTTGTCAGAAGTATTAACTTCATATCCTTTAAGAAAAATTCAGCATACTTAATATGTACTGTCCAAGTAATTCCTGGTGAATTTTAAAACAGATTTTCGTTCCTTTACAGACTAAAGTATTAAATCGAGAGCAAACAGATGAATGGAAAGGCTGGATGCAACTTGTGATTTTGATTTATCATATTTCTGGAGCAAGTACAGTAAGTATTTTGAATCAAGTTCAGAAAGTTTAGGAAATAATGTCATTTTGGTATTTCTTCAAGGCCACCAGTTTCTTTGTGTTTTATATTCTCTACCAGTTAGAAACCCTTCTTTTTTTTAATTGATTTAAAATATTTTATTTTATTTTATTTTAAAGATGTTTGTTACAAATTACAATTCAGGGTCAGGTATACAAATGTTCATTATGCAGGTAGCCTTGTTGATGAAGTGTGCCCCCCATCCCCTGGCAGTTTCCCATTACTGCTAGTCCCACCCCCTCCCCCTGGCAGTTTTTCACTATTGCCAATCCCTTTCTAATGATATTATGATAATTGTTCAAGTTTTGCTTATGAGTGAGAACGTGTGGTACTCAGTTCTTTGTTTCTGTGATAGATCACTCAGTATTATAGACTAAATCCATCCAAGTTGCTGTGAAGTTCATAATTTTATCCTTTATGACTGTGTAATCTTCCATCGTGTATATGTACATTTTTTTAATCCAGTCCTCTTTTGATGGGCAGGACAGTTGGTTCCATGTTTTTGCTATTGTGAATAATGCTGCAGTAAACATGTGTGTGCAGGTATCTTTTTCATAGAGTGATTCGAGTTCCTCCGGGTACATTCCCAGAAGGAGAATTGCAGGGTTGTATGGAAGGTCGATTTTTAGATCTTTTAGGAATCACCAAACTGTTTTTCCCAAAGGTTGTACTAGTTTACACTACTAGAGACCCTTCTTATATATTTCCTACCCAGTCTTCCTGTTGCTTATTCTTCTCCTAATTCATTGAAAATGTAAAATCTTAAAAGCAAAATCGTTTGTTTTAAAAAGATAAAGCAATAATTGATTTGTATTTACTTGGCCTTAATTTTGATTTGATAGAAATTGCTGATATCTAAGGGTATTAGTTCATACTATCTTGTTGGACAGCTAATGTAAAGTTATTGAGACACTGCAGATGTACAACTGCAAAGAATTTAGAATAGGCAGGTTACTATCCAAACAAATTCAATTAGATCATTGTATTTTATATTCTGTACTTCACTGTATTTTAGTAAGTTTGGCCAGCCAGTTTTACATTTAGAAGCCTGACAAACCTGGAACTCTTGCCAGTGTTCAGACAGTCTAGGTACAGGTGGACTGCTGTGGTGGAGCCTGCAGGGTATGCCATGCTTTGGAGCACTGTTACCTGCTCCATGGTGGAAGATGCTTCCTGTGGTCACTCAGTGCCTTTTAAACCTGGACAAATCTGTTTATTCCTTCTTCCTAGGTGTCTTAAAAGACAGGATTATCATGATCTGTGGTCACCTCGGACAGGGCAGGTCCAGAGAAAATATATTTGTTCTGAGTTGGAGCATTCCAGCTCCATGATAATTAATATTCCAGCTACAATATTGCAGTTAACGTTACAGTTAACAGCTACATTGCAGGCCATCCTGACCACCAATTTTCATGCAACTTTTTTTTTTTATAAAGATGCAGACGGACTTCTGTAAAATATGTTTTAAAAATTTAAGATGGCCAGATGTGGTGGCTCCAGCCTGTAATCCCAACATTTTGGGTGGTTGAGGTGAGAGGTTTGCCTGAGCCTGTGGGTTTGAGACCAGGCTGGGCAGCATGGTGAGACCTTGTCTCTACAATAAATCAAAATTAGCCCATGGTAGCACGCACCTGTAGTTTCAGCTACTTGTAAGGCTGAAGCAGAAGGATCACCGGAGCCCAGCAAGTCGACGCTGGGGTGGCTATGAGTGTGCCACTGCACTCTAGCCTGGGCGACAGAGTGGGACTCCAACTCAAAAATATTTAAGAAGCTCATTCATAATTTGGAAGCTACTGAACTGCTTTCTATTGCTTTATTTGCTTTTATAAAGCACACATCTGTAAATAGTATCTGAATCAATGATAAATTGAGATAAGAGGGCCGTGTTGCCTAGAAAGGAGAATTTTGGAAATTTCTTAGCAGCAATTAAAAAGGTAAACAAGGCTGGGCACGGTGGTTTAAGCCTGTAATCCCAACACTTTGGGAGGCCGAGGTGAGAGGATTGCCTGAGCCCAGGGATTTGAGACCAGCCTGGGCTACTTGGTGAGCTCTTGTCTCTACAATAAAGCAGAAACTTAGCCAGGCGTGATAGTGCTTGCCTGTAGTCCTGGCTACTTGAGGTGGCAAGATCGCCTGAGCCCAGCAGGTCATGCTGGGGTGGCCATGAGCCTGGGTAACCTGGGTGACGTAGTGAGACTCCAACTCAAAATAAAGAAAAAAAGAAAAAAAAAGAAGGTAAACAGTGTTATCACTGGGTCTCAGATAGCTCTAACAATGTGAAAGCAGCGTTATTCTTTCTTTCTTGTCCCTTTACTAGTTTCAAAAGTTGTTGAGGGTTTGTTTGAAGGGCAGAAGGCTGAGGAATGAAGTGTAATTTTACTGAAATCATGTGGCTGTGCTATGCATGTGTGTTTATTACATCGCCGTGATGTGTGTATTTGAAGCAACAGTGAAATTCCTTGGATACAACAGCAAAAGAAGAGCTAGTGAATTTGAGAGAGACAAGACAGTAAGAGAAACCTAAGGAGGAGAGACAGAGATACCGAGATGCTGTAGCTCAGCCCAGGATTTGTAAAATAAACCCAGGGATTCTTTAATAAGCAAGTAGCAATGAAAACTGAATCCTAGAAGTATCTCTGACATGACTAAAGACTGGGTAAATTTGGGGGAAAAGGGAGTTTGTTTTAAGAAAATACCACTCAGAGACATAATTAATTGCTGACATATTAAAGGGTGATACTATTGTTTAAAAAAATCAGGTAGAAAGAATTAATGGCAGATTGTTTCTCAAGTCAGTGGTTCCAGAAAGGATTTAGATCATACAAGGATGAAGGCAATTTGACATTCACTGTAATCATTTACCAGCCTAGCATTCTAATACATCTTCTTAGACTATATTCCGATATGTTCTCAGTTACAATTTTAAAAAGCTCCTCTTCTGGAAAGACATACTTTTCATTAAAAGATCATTTGTAATGATTAACATTCCCCTGTCCTTTTATTTAGGATTTTATGGTTAAAAATTAGCTGTAGATACAATGACAAAACATTATTTGCATAGGTTGGAACATATTTTGGAACGTGATTTGATTCTTGGATATTGAAGGGATTACCCTCATTAAAAACTTTATAACCACCACGATTATTTTAATTACCTAATCTTAATTTTTTTTTCATTTTGAGGAAAACGTCAAACTTTAGTTGTGCCATATTTTTATAATAAAAGAGAAAACTTGGTCAGAAATTCTGAGAATTATTAAAACGATCCAGATGGTTTGGCAAATTGTCGTTATTACTATAGACATTCTTTTAAAACATAATTTATATAGCCGGGCATGGTAGTGCTCATCTGTAGTTCCGGCTTGGAAGGCTGAGGCGGAAGGATCACCGGAGCCCAGCAGGTCAATGCTGGGGTGCCTGTGAGTGTGCCACTGCACTCCAGCCTGGGTGACAGAGTGAGACTCCAACTCAAAAAACAAAACAAACAAACAAAAAACTCCACATAATTTATATAAAATATGGATAAAATACTGTGAATTTAATATGGAGAAAGCAGCAGATTTGGTACATACTACAGAGGGTTTTGTGTTCCATTGTGTGGTTTTCTTCTCTGGCAGTCAGTAACTTCCATGAAAAGACTTGAATAATAGGTTATGAGAGACAATTTGGGGGACTGGAAAAGGAGTAGGACCAGAAGTCAGCCTCGCTGTGAGCTCAGGAGTCCAGATAACTTTTTCATACCAAAATTTTGTTGTGATACAACAAAATAATAATTGGAGATTTTGAATGTGATTTATATAAGAAATACTATCATATTTATATTAAATGTCTTGGGTATGATAATAATGTGGCCATGTGAGAAACTGTCTTTCTGTCTAGGGCTACGCAGTGACATATTTAGGAGCACTGTCATGTGGCCTGAAACTTATTTTTTGGTGGTTCAGTGTGGTGTACAGGTGTTCACCATACTATTCTTACAACTTTTCTGTTGGTGTAAAATATCTTAAAATAAAAAGTTGATAGAAATATTACATGAAATTTATAATAGGCCAACATTGGCAAGAACTTGGAAAATTGTTGTGATAGTGTTAAATTGTGTTTAAATGAATTATATTTACTATTTTGATATAATAACCAAGTTCAACTTTGTAATCTCATTCCTAGTTTTAAAAGGACTTCACAGCATGTTTTACGGAGAGTGATTAGAAGAATTTGGAGCATGTGTTAGGATGTTTGTCATGTGTTTTCAAATGCTTTTAGAACTCTCAGAGGTGAGAGTGGGTTGGCTCGGATCCTAGAGCTCACCACTGGTATCCAAGCCACACGAGATTGCCGTGTATCCGGCAACTGGTCAGAACTGAGATGTGCTTAGGTGTGAAATACATACCAGATCAATGTGGTTATGATAATTTCATACTAAGGTCAAAAACTTTATATAAAAAGAATGTGAATTCTCTCATAGGTTGAACTGATGTTTTGCATGTATGGAGTTAAATGAAATACATTTATTAGTATTAGTTTTGCCCGTTTCTTTTAACTCTTTAAATATACCGGTAGCCAGCCGGGCTCAGTGGCTCAGCCTGTAATCCCGCGCCTTTGGGAGGCTGAGGTGAATGGATTGCCTGAGCCCGCGGGTTCGAGACCCTCCTGGGCAGCGAGACCTCATCTCCACAATAAATCAAAAAATCAGCCGGGCGTGGTAGCGCATGCCTGTAATTCCAGCTACTTGGAAGGCAGAAGTGGAAGGATCACTGGAGCCCAGCAGGTCGAGGCTGTGGTGGCCAGGAGCAGTCACTGCACTCCAGTCTGGGCGACAGAGTGAGACTCCAACTCAAAAAAAAAAAAAAATATATATATATATACATACACATGGGGTCAGATTTCTCCCTTTCGTGAAAGGGACCTGATAGCAGTAAAGGGCCATCTAATTGCAGGATGGGATAGATGCCTTGCGAGTATGTTTGTTTTCTGCTATTAAAAGATGCTTAGGCAGATCCCCAAAGGGAATATTCTGAGTATTCAAGAGTGAGGTGGGCAAAGGCTTGTAATAGATACACTCTGAGATCATTTCAGTGCATTTCCACCTTCATCCCCTGACTGTGGTATGTTATGCTGTCACTGAAAACTTCTGACCTAGCAGTAAGTTATTTAGAAAGAACTAATGGTAAAGGGCAATAAATACAAACGCTATTGGTATGTAGATTGTTGGTGCTTAGAGGAGCTCAGGAGGGAGAAATGACATTCACCTGGCAGTGGAGACTAGCATGTTGGACCAGGCTCTGAAGAAGACAATTTTAAAACATAATTTATATAAAATATGAAAAAAATGTTGTGAATTTAATGTGGAGAAACCAGCAGGTTTGGTACATACTATGGAGGGTTTTGTGTTCCATTATGAGATTTTCTTTGAGAGTTAGTTAGGATTTGAATCAGCTAGGTGAGGCTAGGGGGGCATTCCAGGGCAGAATAAGCAGGCGAGCAAAAGAGCTGAAAGGAAGTCCAAGAAGGCCCAGGTTGAGAGACAGAACTGGTCAGTGGCTGAAGTGGAGGCCATGTGGGATTTGTGATCTATTGTAGGTTCTGGGTTTGGGGGATTTTTTTTCCAGAAAAAGTACTCTCCCTCAAAAAAGAAGCAGATGAATTCAAGGATATATGCAAAAGATACATACATTCAAGGCCTTAGGAAATGCACCAAGTGTGTCCATTTAGTTATTTTATCTCACAAAGCTGGATGATGGATCAGATGAGTGTAAAATGGAAGCCAAAGAAATTAAGCATAGATCTAGTAATTATTTCAAAATTAACGGTCTTATAATTGCAAGGGCTAGGTATCTCTGAACCAAGCAGTGCCCTGGTTATGTGGTAGACAGCGTGGATCCGTACCTGAGCATCAGGGTGAGGCATACATACAGGTGGGGTGACTGTACCTCTGAGTTGTGAGAATGAGACTTGTACAGGAGACTGCATTTCTAGTGGCCCCTGTGCTGTGCAGATTACATTCAGCTTGGGAGCACAGATAGGGTGCTCTGGAAAAAGCAATCTGCAGCCTTCAGGCTTGGTTGTGATGAAGACATGATGCAGACATGAGAAACAGAATTGCTTGATAAAATTAGAGTGGGAGGGGAATGGCATTCATAAATATACTTGCATGTTTCTGATAATGAGCATTTTTTGGCTAAGTATATTAACTATAAGTAATTTGACACTTCTTTATAGGTCTGAGATATATGTATTTACGGGGGCCAAAAAATGTGTGATTTTTGTTTGTTTTGTTTTTTATCTTCTCCTTGGGAAGATATGAAATCCTGGGCAATCTTGTACTCAGGATTTATGGAGATCAGTAGTTACGCTATCATATATTGAATTTTAACTGGGTGCAGGTTAATGTACAGCTGCTTTACATTTATTATCTCATTCCTTCCTGGCAAGACCCCTTTGAGGAAGGAGGTGATAGTCTCATTTTACAAATTAGAAAACTCAAACTTAATGTCACCTAGTTAGAAAGTAGCAGACCCGGGCTCGGTGGCTCCGCCTGTAATCCCAGTGCTTTGGGAGGCCGAGGTGAGTGGATTGCATGAGCCCGCGGGTTCGAGACCCACCTGGGCAACTTGGCGAGACCTCATCTCTACAATAAGTCAAAAATTA
>NW_007255698.1:845838-848153 GCF_000164805.1 Carlito syrichta
GGGCGTGGTAGTGCGCGCCTGTAATTCCAGCTACTTGGAAGGCTGAGGTGGAAGGATCGCGGGAGCCCAGCAGGTCGAGGCTGCAGTGACCGGGAGCAGTCACTGCACTCCAGTCTGGGTGACAGAGTAAGACTCCAACTCAAAAAAAAAGAAAGTAGCAGAACCAGACTTTGAGCCCAAGTCTGATTCCAGTGTCTACATTTTTGTTATCCCTGCTATAATATCTAACTTTGGAGAATAAATCTCTTCATTGAGCTAAGACCAAATGATAGTGATGATTTATAATTCTTGCTAAGTGTGCTTGTTATGATCATTCCAAGTGTAGTGAATGCCAACATATATGTTGTCTGTTTATTTTTGTCAACAGTTTTTGCCCGTGTACATGCACATTCGAGTTCTGGTTGCTGCGTATCTGTTTCAGACAGGCTATGGACATTTCTCATACTTCTGGATCAAAGGAGACTTTGGAATCCATAGAGTATGCCAAGTAAGAATATAGCGTTCAGTTGTTTCCCATTTCTTTCAATGGAATATGCTTTTGTACTTACCTGTTAAGAAAACATAAATATGGTCATTATGAGACCACAAATAATCTGAATTTGTGAAATGGCATCTTAAGATTGTATTATTGCTGAGTCCTATAATGTTTAGTAATTTGAGATAAATAATTTATTAGTGATGGAAGGAAAATATTTAAATGTATATATAATGAAAGCACTGGAACACAGGTGACAATATTGCTGGCTCACTTCAGTTTTGTAGAAATGTACAGTTACTTGGAATTATAATATGTTGTGTTTTCTCTGTCTGAGAAGAAGATTGGCTTTTGTTTCTACTTTGTGCTAAGCAGTTTCTAAACATTATTTTATTTACCCCCCCATTGCAACCTTACACTACTATCTTTATTTTTACAGATGAGGAAACTGAGGTGCAGAGATTTAAATAACTTAACCAAGATCACATAGTAAATGCTATAGCACAAATATAAATCTGCCCAGACTCTGTGTTTTTTGAATGACATCAGACTGATACCTGAAATGACTGTTACAAAAGTCCCAGAAGCACTTTTAAATTTGAGTAATATTATTTTGTATCTATGGCAGCTCTCAATTTAGTCTCAAATGGGGTAAAGCAACATGAGACGAGATAAAAATAGACACCCCTACGCTGAGGTGAACTGGTCTTTGCTTATAAATTCTGTCCTTAGGAAGGAGGTTTTCAATTTTTTTCCCTACATTTAACAAGATGGCGGCTGCAACCAGATGGCAGCCTGTGCTGATGCTTTGCTGGGAGTTGGTTCATATAATTGTGCGCACATTTTTTTACATTCAACTCTTTACATGTTTGTAGATCAAATGTAATTTTAGGGATTAGTGGGATGTACTTGTCCACTCACTGTGAACTCTGAAATTTTTATACTCTGTCAGAGAAAATCTGTCTTTGCTTTCATGTATGCCTGAAATAAAAACCGGTCTCATGTCCTTTTTCATAGGTCTTATTTCGTCTCAATTTCCTGGTAGTGGTGTTGTGTATAGTGATGGACCGGCCTTATCAATTCTACTACTTTGTCCCCTTGGTCACTGTATGGTTCATGGTCATATATGTTACTTTGGCACTGTGGCCACAGATAACCCAAAAAAAAGCAAACGGTAAGTGTACTCTCTTATAATGTTACTAAATGTATTTGCTCAGTGTACTGTTTCCTTTTAATTGCTAAAGACTATTATTTGTATTAAGAGAGGTAGACAGTTTAAATTTGTGTGTAGTTTTGACATTTTGAGATTTTGTTCTTAAACTTCCTAAAATGTTACAGCTGAGTAGTTCAAGTAATACACAGTGCAGAATAATAGTTTGCATTTTATTTTGTTTTTTCTGTTTCTAAGATTATATTTTTCAAAACCACTTTACACATTAACTGATGCTACCATTTTCAGCAGAGTGGAGGTAGCTGGAGAGCAAGGGTACCCACGGCCCAGGGCAACCCCACTTCCTCTTGGCAGCCCTGCTGTGCTTGGTTTCTCACTAACGTGTTGAGACTTTGAGTAAGCATTCATTTGCAGAAAGGCTTCTTATGTTAACGTCAAAGCACTAATATAATTTTTCTTCTGAACAACAGTTTAAGCCATTATTATCAACACGCTTTATTGTATGTATGAGAACCTAAGTACCCAAATGTTGTCATTTTTAAATTTCATACAGCCAGTTACTGATAATGTTCAAAGTGAAGTCACAGACATTTATTCTTATGCTGTCTTTTCTTTTAAGATTATATTGTTGAAATCTTCCCTTTTGTGGAAAAAATAAAGCATTTAAAT
>NW_007255698.1:848341-871332 GCF_000164805.1 Carlito syrichta
AGGTCTCGACCCCGCGGGCTCAGGCAATCCACTCACCTCAGCCTCCCAAAGGCGCGGGATTACAGGCTGAGCCACCAAGCCCGGCTTAAAAATATATATTTAATTTGACTCTTTCAAACAAATATTGTATACTAAAAATATTTTTCTGGCCAGGCGTGAAGTTCACGTCTATAATCTTAGCACTTTGGGAGGCTGAGGCAGGAGGATTACTTGAGCCCATGAGTTCAAGACCAGGCTAGGAACTTACTGAGACCTATCTCTACAAAAATTTAAAAAATTACCAGGCATGGTAGTGCATGCCTATAGGCCCGGATACGCGAGAGCTCAGGAAGGATCACCTGAGCTCAGGAGGTAGAGGCTGCTGTGAGCCATGATTGTGCCACGACATTCCAGCCTGGATGACAGAGACAGCAACTCAAAAAACAGAAAAATATTTTTCCATTGACTTCCAATATAACTTCAATAATTTTTCAGGAAAGAGTTGAGCTCCAGCCTCCATTGAAGTTTTTTTTTGTCTTTGGACAGTCTCTGTAGTTTAATTCCTTTTGTAAACCCAGCATATTAATCAAATAAACAATCAGTATGTATAAACTTTGAATACATAATTTAAAATATGCATGTTTAAAGATACATCTTATAGTTAAATCCTAGTCCATTAGGGAGTTTCAGCTTTCCCTTGGAGCTTAAATATTTAAGCAATATTATCTAAGTTATATTCCACATGAATGTTTGTTAGAATTTCATTGAACTTACTGTTCAAATTTTGTTGTGATGGTTGATAGTGAATAGGTGTAATTGAGTCCAGGAGGTATTTTAGAATATATTGATAGTGAATGAACAGCAGGTGTGAAGAGTATCAGTTATACCATGTGGCCTCATTCCAAGCAAGAATCCTCTGCCTATTTTTTTAAACTTAATTGTGTTTTATACTATCTAGATATGTTTTGTATATTCTTGTAAACATCCTTAAATAATTTTAAGAACTTTTCAGATATACATGCATTAAATAGAGATTATTTAACATGTCTTCTAATATAAGTGTATATTTTTTAGTAAATTAAATATTTTCTCTCTTAGGAAATTGTTTCTGGCATTTGGGCTTACTATTGAAATTAGCCTTTTTGCTGTTATTCATATGTTTTTTGGCATATTCTCAGGTTTGTACAATCTTTTTCATTTACATTTTATAATATTTTAAAGTTCAAGTCTATTAAAGTATGTGAGAAGAGTCAGAGTTTTTTTAGTTTCGTTTTTAATGACTGTAATAAAAGTGTCACGCTGTGGTTGACTACTCAGTGTAGCCTTTTGAGACATACCTACTTTTGTTACCACTGTTTTTGTTGTAAGTGCAATTTACAGCTCTTCCTCTGACAATTGTTCAAGATCCATTTTACTTGACTTTGATCAATCAAACGTTTATTAAATGCCTCTTCTAAGACACTAAGTGGAGATCAAAATTCTCTTGACAGAATTTGCAACTTTGTGCATTATTCATTGCATCAGTGTGTTACTTGACTTTTCTAGAACTACATAGCGTAAAATCATGGCAGTTAGTAAAGCCAACGTAGGTGCAGAGGGGTTTACATGTATGTAGTATATGTAATTTAATAAAATCTCTGGTCATTTTTTCCGAGCTCTAACCTTCTACCCTCTGTTCTGATGGTTGAGTTCTTCCCATCAGGAATACTTCATTTGAATGTCCACAGCTTGACTCAGTCTGCCCTTGACTTGTGTCTTCATTCCTGTGTTTTGTGCCTGGCTATGTCAGGTGTCAATAAACACCCTTAGGCGGTCTCTATGTGTGTATAATCCTGTAACGCTGTTTTGGGGACCTTTTTGGTAGGCTTTTATACTTATTTTTATTCTTAGAAGCATTTCTATTTCTGCCTGATATTCAAGGTTTTTTATAGGAGATAAATAAAATAACAAGGAAACAACTGACAAGTGTATAAAGAAGTAGCTGGGTAATAGCCATAACTTCTTGACAGGTATTTACGACAATCCCCACACTCTGTGGGTACTTCTTAGGGAAAAGGAAAGCAGAGCAAGGTTCACTGTAGGGCCTAGTGATGCTTCCCTGGCCTTGGGTTCAGTATTGACCTCTGGACAAGAATAAGAAGTCCATGGTCGTTGCAGCCCATGCTCTTTCACAACAGGTGCTCAATAAATATGTGTGTATTGATTATGTAAGAAGTACATTTTGAATTAGAAATAAAATTTTAAATTGTAAATACATTATATATGTCATAGATATGACACTTATACCAATACCCCTGCATGAGCATATATTTAGATGTAATAGATATACATCTGTTGCAAATCTATCTGCATGCTGATATATATGTATACTGTATAGGTACTTTAGATCGCAACCTTTGGTAAGAGAGCATCATCCTTAATTTTTTGAGACAAAGATTTAGCTAGAACCTATTTTTAATATGCTATGTGCATTTAAAATTCTGTTGTTAAATGAAGACTCTTGCATTTTGTTAAAATAATAAGGTTCTTCTAACATAAGTATTCAGCATTACCTAAAATATAATACAATTTTCTTATTTTTTTCTTGGTTTTAATAGCCTCTTTGGCAATTGTGATGTTACGCTTTTCACACTGTCACAGGTCTGCTAAGGAGCATTCCTTAATAGAGTTTGCCATCACTCTTTGGTCTGGGAATTGAGATTTTTGTTTTCTTCTTTGAAAGACTTCATTAATGTGCAGGAACGTACCCAAGACTTCTGCCCCCTCATTCCCAGAGTTTCAGGTTGTTAGATTAATAAGAGGGAGCCATTCACTGACTTGACCAGAGCAAAATCGTAAACTTCGTTTCGAAGGCTAGTGATGGCACTTGCGTAGGGCTGATTGAGTGAGATGACTAATTCAGAGGACTTAAATAAGTAATTATAGATTATTAAGAACATGGTTATAGAGAAAAGTAATCATATTTTGACCTTAATCATTCTTTAGGATATTAGTATCAGATTGGCTGAAGTATTTTATATTTTCCATTTGATTGGTAAATATTAGCTGTTTTGTGTACTAGACTAAAAATCTTAAATAGAATAATTTTCTAATTACTAGGTTTTTGTTTTAATTTTGTACTCTCAGTAGCCTTTCATGTGAAGTGAAAATACATTTACAAAGCTTTAAGTCATTTTTATTGGCCATTGGTAAAATAAATTTATTTTGGAATGTATTTCAAATGAAGTGATATTATTTCCAAATGAAATAAATAGTCCTAACTTTAGAAAAGTACAATTTTTAAATAGAATTGTAGAGCAAGTATTGACCTGTGCCATCTCAGTTTGTTTTCTGAATTCCTCTTCTCAGGGTGCGTTTGAGAAGATCTTTTCCCTTTGGCCACTGTCCAAGTGCTTTGAACTGAAAGGGAATGTGTATGAATGGTGGTTCAGATGGAGGTTAGACCGTTACGTATGTATTTACTGTTTTGCCATTTCAAATTGTACTGCCAGAAAATGATTTGAAAATCTTCTATCTTTATTTAGTTGTAGAATAAACATATTGATTTAATAAGTCAAAACAGTCCACCACCACCCTTTTTTCTTTATGGTAGTAAAAGGTCATGATGTGAATGTATATCAGATGGAAATACCCTAACAAATGTTGTCTATAGGCCTTGTCTGGCCTATACTTTTGCTTTATGGGTGGTCCCTCCTACGTGCTGTAGCCATTCAGAAAGGCTCAGATGTGCCTTAGACTTTATGTCATGAGATAGGAGGGGGGGACCCAAAAAATCCTGGAATTCTCTTTGGAGGGCTGGCCTCTTGTAGTACAGGCTTCTCCCACTAGGTGAGTGTTTTGGGAGCCCATTGGCATCTGTGTACCAGCTAGTGTTGTTGTGAGAGATTGCATTCAGCTTCAGTGGATTTTTTTTTTTTTTTTTTTAGAGATTGCCCATGTCATGATGGGTGATTTACAAATGCATCTGCCCACACACACTGAGTATTCAGCAATCTTTAACCAAAGACGTCATGACCCCCTTTCCCCACCCTCCCTATTCACCCAACCTCACTCCAAGTGACTTTTTTGTTTCCTCGGATGAAAAAGTCCTCAAAGAGAAACATTTTGCTGATGAGGAAGAGGTGAAACAAAAAACAATAGAAGCACTAAAAGGCATCAAAATTGACGAGCTTAGAAACTGTTTTAAGGAATGGAAAAGGCATCTCAATAGGTGTATTGCATCAAATGGAGAATCCTTTGAAGGTGACTGAAATTTAAACATGTAAGAAATACACAGTTTCTTATAAATAAATTCTGGATTTTTTTTGGATCTCCCTTTGTATGTATTAGAGAAAGAAAGAAGATATGCTCATCAGACTCATAAGAATCTAGCTTAAAATCCAAGATTATTATTGATGATAGGATGCTAAACTATGCAGTATGGATTTTGTGGTGGAAGTTTGCAAAGAGGAAACAACAGAGTCCTGTCTTATTCTATGGACTTGATCTTGAAGGATGGTTAAGATTCAATTGACCAAAAAAATTTAGAGCATCTAACACCACATTTAGAAAATAAGAGACACTAAATAAATGTCAAAAACTCAATTCTTTCCCCTTTTCATCTTTGGTTCTTTTTTTTCTTCCAACAAATGTTTTCTTCGTGCCTGTTCTGTGCCATTCCGGTTTCCAATACCTATGTGCTTTCCAGTGTACTACATTGCATTTCAACTGTCTATGGATTGAAATTTTTGCTAAAGTCTCATTGGAGTGGTCTACTATGATATGATTGTCTTAGTCTGTTAGGGCTGCTGCGACAGAATACCATAGACTGAGTGGCTTATAAACAACAGAAATTTATTTCTCGTGGTTCTGGAGTCCAAGCAGTCTAAGGTCATGGCACCAACAGATTGGGTGTCTGGCGAGGGCCCATTTCCTTGTTCATAGACACCCATCTTCTTGCTGTGTCTTCACATGATGGAAGGGGCAAGAGAACTCCCCGAGGTCTCTTTTTAAAGGACACTAATCCCATTCATGAAGGCCCTCACCTGTGACCTGAATGCCTACCAAAGACTCCACCTCCAAAACTATCAAACTGGGAATTAAGTTTCAGCATATGAGTTTTGGGTGGACACAGACATTCAGTCTGTTGCAGTGATAGTTCACATAAAGTCTTTGTTTAAAAAGACTTGTGTAAAAAGCTCATGTGCTTTCTGATCCACCATATTTTTTTCCCACTGTTAAGATCATATACTCCTTTTTATATGACTCAGGGGTGCTACTGTTTGTTTTATTTGACTGAAAGGACCATTGAGTATATGTAAATTTTAGCATATATCTTTAGGAGAGTGCATTATCAGTTTTAAATAGTTTTTATTTCTTCACTTGTTGCTGAGATGGCTTTAAATGAACCAGCTTTATCTCATATTGTTGCAAGAGATGTTTGTCAATTGCTGATGGTTTCTAACCATCATTGGCTTTTTTCATTCGTTGAAGTCTCACTACTGAAGTTTAAAGTCCTTCATAGAAACAACAAATGTTTAAGCTTTTAACCTGCTCATTTTCATTAACCAAATATTTTTTCCTATTTTTTGAAAGGTAACTGTTTAAAACAAGTTATCTCTCTTTATTTTTTAGGTAGTCTTCCATGGAATGCTGTTTGCTTTTATTTATCTGGCTTTACAGAAGCGCCAAGTTCTTTCTGAAGGAAAGGGTGAACCTCTTTTTTCCAACAAAATTTCAAATTTTCTATTGTTTGTTTCAGTAGTTTCTTTCTTGGTAAGTTTTGAAATGTAATCTAATTTTTCAAAATCCCAAATGGTATAGAAAATTAACTTTAAGGTGTAGGAATGTAGTCAATTTTTAAAAATAAATAAATGTTTACTTTTTAAATTCTTTTTTCTTCTTATTTTTCTTTTTTATAGTCAGAAAGTTTAGTGTTTCTCTCCCAGTAATTGATGGGATAACTAGAAAAAAATGAGTACAGGCGGGACTACTACAAGGACACTACTGATTAGCTTGACCCAGCTGTGATGTTAGAACAAGGCAGCAGATCACAGCAGGGCCCACGCTCACTTCAAATGCACACAGAACGTTTGCAAGATAGACCATATTCTTGGCTATTAAAAGGCTCATGTTTTTTTGATTTTTTAAATTATAATGGATATATACTAGTGCATATTTATGTGGTTCATGTCAAATTTTGATACAAGCATACAATATGTAATGGTAAATCCTTCATGTGAGGGATAGCTTCTTATTTTTCTACTTGGACATGAATTCTAAAGAGATTATATGCATAAGTTAAATATGAAGAATAACAGAGCTCAATGCAATAGGAATTTTAAAGGCTGTAATAAATTTGAAGAAAAGCAGCACATAAGCTGTTTAATGTGAGGAGCCATCACTGCCTTGTGGTCGCTGCTTCCAGAAACGCGTGGCCATAGCCCCTCTCTCTCTGCATTCCTGTGTGTGACAGTCGAGCAGACTAAAGCCAGTGATGAGCAGGCCTGGGGTGGTTTTACTGATCTTTTATATAGCATAATGCAGCGTAATGTTCTAAATTAAGAAGACTGTAAAAAAAATTGTAGGGATGATGCCTCTTCAAAATGTAACTGTTTTTGTGAACGATTCCGTACATTTTCTGTTTTAGACCTATTCCATCTGGGCTAGCAGTTGTAAAAACAAAACAGAGTGCAATGAACTCCACCCATCTGTTTCTGTGGTACAGGTAATTATCTTGATTTAGAGAAACTTTTACTTAAAACAACTTTTTTTTTGTAGAGACAGAATCTCACTATGTTGCCCAGGCTGGTCTCAAACTACTGGCCTCAAGCAGTCCTCCCACTTTGACCTACTAAAATAGTGGGATTATGGGTGTGAGCTACTGTGCCCCACCAAATTTTTACTTCTTAATTCTTGATAAAATTGTAGTTTTTAGAGGCCGAAAGTTTGAGGTCATACCAGCAAATGTAAGGAAGTTACTTAATCTTTTAAGCCTTTACTTTCTGTATAGTAGTAGAAATGTTAAAATCTCTTTCAAAGAGTTGTTGCATTAAGTGTGTGTAAACAATCTAGCTTGGTATTTGTCACTTAATCGGCACTTAGAGGAGGCTAATTTTTATTTTTATGTTTGTTTTTTGTCATTTGTTTATTCAGTTTTTAATTTAATCTTAGTTATTAATTGTCTACATACTAAGTACCATGCTGGATGTAAGAGGCTCATTGCTAAGACAGATACGGCTCCTGCCTAATTCACATCAATTTACAGTCTAATCGAGATTATGGGTCAAGAAACATTCATTCGCTTATTTAGCAAAACTTTTTGTTTCTTTAACATGCATTTGGTGCTCACTGTGTGCTGGATGTGATACTGGAGGCTGCAGTAGTGACCAAATCAGACAAAGTCTCCCCCCTCTCGGAGTCTACGCGCTTCTGTTATAAAGAGTAATTACAGCAGCCGCATCATTACAGACAGACATGCACAGTGCTGTGAAAAAGTGTAGAAAGAGGGCATGACCTAGCTGGGGTGACAGGGTGGTCAGGGCATGACCTAGCTGGGGTGACAGGGTAGATTTCCCTGGGTGAAGGCACTGCTGGCTGCAAGGACTCTGGGCCTGTGAAGGGGGCCTGGTACACTCAAGGAACTCGAAGAGGCTGGAGGGGCTGGAGCCCCAGCCATGGTATGGAGAGTGTGTGGCGATGACCAAGAGGGGGCCGAGCCAGACGCACGTTGTCCAGATGCCATACCTCTGCTGCCAGTTGTCATAGGACACTGTGATGAGTGTCACCTCACAAGCATGTGGGGATCTCTGCAGCTCGGGCCAGATACACGTTGTCCAGATGCCATATCTCTGCTGCCAGGTGTCGTGGGACACTGTGATAAGTGTCACCTCACAAGCATGTGGGGATCTCTGCAGCCTGTCGTGACACCAGAGCAGGGTCTTGCAGGAAGTAGCATCTAGGCTAGCATCAGCCCACCCTGACACATGGGAGCAGGGAGGCTGCTGGAGGGCCTTCTCTGGGGCCTTTCGTTCTCTTCCGGGCAGGGACTATCTTATTTCTCTTAACCCTCTAAATAGCCAATGCAACAAACAAGTGATAGACCTTCCAAACTGATAATGAAGTTGTAAACATTTTATTGTGTTCTGTGGCACTTTCATGATGTCTCAGACAGCAGCAGGCCTTCCCAGTAGCTTTCTGTATTTCACATCTAATGTCATTTCTACAACTCACAGGATGGGAGGGAGAGCCACTCACCCGCCCCAATGCGGGACAATGACAGACAGTTGGGGAAGGGACCATATGTGAAATGCTGCTGGCTCAGGTGCTCCTGGGCATAGCATCTGCCTAGCATGGGCCTCCACAGACCCCATCTCCAGAGCTACTTTCTTGTGTGCGGCTTCAGTGTTTTCATGGCCTGGGGGCACATGGTGCAGCCAGCGCTGATTGTAGTGGCTGCTGCTGCTTTCAGGGCATTTGTCCCCACTGTGAAAGTCTGGTGCATCCGAGGGTTCCAAACTCTGCAGCTTCATCCTCATCCCCACTGCAGCTCACACTTATTCTCAGAGGCAAACAGGTTTTTGCATGTGTTTCACAGGATGTCGTGGTCTTATGCATGCATTTGCATGATTTGTATGCATCCTTCGAGTTCTCATTGAGGAGGCTCCTTTAAGCTGTCACCGTGTACAAGCTTCCTGGTGTCCCATCAGAAAGCCTGTTCCCATCCTGGCCCAGTAGAAGGCTGGTGTCTCAGCCCTCGAATCCTGACCTTTGGTTTTACCCATTGGTGTGGACAGACATTTCCTAAAGGGCTTAGCTGATTTACCTTAAGGTGATTAACCATAAATAATGTATGTAAAATGCTGAGCGTAGTACCCACCAAGTTATGAATGCTGATTAAAATTTAAGCGCTATTATTCTGTATCAGGCTAATAACTGATAGGAATAACTACTCAGTCCAGTTGTCTTCTCCATGGTGACCGTTTCTTTTTGTTTTTCTGCTCCTTTGATCATTAAGTGTATGACAAAACACAAGACTCGAATATGCTAAAAACTTGAACTACCCATTGGGAAGTGGTAGATTGAGACCGAGAAATGGGATGCGACTTGCTAGGACTGTTCCCAGGTTCTTTGTAGCTCAGGCTGGGGGTGTGTATGTGTAGCATTACTCTTTCCAGCACTGGATAGCTTATGCAATGCTTGAGCTACAGAACTCACTCAATGGCTTTATGTTCCAAGGCTTCATTCAGGTCTCACCTTCGTGATCCTTATCGTGTATTTATCCACCTGTACTCTTTTTTTTTTTTTTTTTTTGAGTTGGAGTCTCACTCTGTCGCCCAGACCGGAGTGCAGTGGCCACTCCCGGCCACCGCAGCCTCGACCTGCTGGGCTCTGGCGATCCTGCGATCCTTCCGCCTCAGCCTTTCAAGTAGCCGGAATTACAGGCATGCGCTACCACGCCCGGCTGATTTTTGATTTATTGTAGAGATGAGGTCTCGCCAAGTTGCCCAGGCGGATCTCGAACCCACAGGCTCAGGCAATCCACTCACCTCAGCCTCCCAAAGGCGCGGGATTACAGGCTGAGCCACCGAGCCCGGCTCCACCTGTACTCTTAATCACCTGTTATGTGTCCTTAAATGACTCAGTGTCTGCTAGAAGTACCTCAGACATGCTTTCTCATGTAATGGTCACATCAGCCTTTCATAAAGTTTGTCTGCATCTTTGTAAATTAAGAGACCGACCCGCAGGGTTAAGTGCCTTGCCATGAGTCCCAGAACTAATACATGCGAAGAGGCCGACTTGAGTCTCTCTGATGCCCATGAGGAGCACTTTGATTTCTTTTGCCCAAGGGTAGAGTTGTCCTCATGTCTCCCCGTTTCCTCATCTTTTATATGTTCTAGACACTTCTTCTCAGGTCCTTCGATAAAGTGCCCAGGGGGGTCAACATCGAATACGGGCTTTGCTCTGAAGCATGAATAGATTTTTTAAAATCTTTCATAAGAGAAAGGTTTTGAAAGGTGGTTGTGAAAGTGAAAATACTTTTTTCTTTATAATTACTGCTTTTTGATAAGGAGGATGGGGTTTTTTGTTTTTTCTTTTTTTTCTCTTTAGGAGGATGGATTCCAAGGAGAGTTCTCTGCTTGATAAACTGATTACCAGATGTGAGACTGTGAATTGGAGGTTTAGAAAATGTAAGGTTTTCACCCTGGTCCAGAGGGGAAGGGTGAAGGCCAGGAGCTCAGCAGCTGTAGATTCTTCTGGGGGAGAAAGATCCAGACAGGATCTTGTATTATGTGTGAGTGTTGTTCAGGACGTCCTTTGCCATGCTACTGGGGCAGACATGAAGGCATCAACACGTGGCCCTGTGGCCGTGGCTGTGGTGGGTTCAGAGGTGGTGTGGCAGCCAGGCAGGTGCTTTATAAAAGTAGCAAACTTATGTCCTGGGGTCTTGAGAATGTTACATAAATGTGACAACAACTTTTGCCACACAGAGGGCCTCAGGCATGTTTGTATTTCTTCCACTGTGTGTAAAATAAACATGTTCAGCCTGGGACTACCTGCAATCTGCCCAGGGATCAATGTCCTGACCATGTGCTAAGAAATCCAGTTTGATAGACTCCAGAACAAAAACAACTTTCTAATGCTTTATCTAGTTTTAAAAAATCATTGTATATGTGGTTTGTTTATGTGTCACGTTCAAGAACACAAAGAGTCAAGTTATCATTTAATGGAGAGCTTCATACAACTTACTTTCCAACAAGGAGGTTATTAATATTCGCCTTTGTGGTTCTTCCTCAGATTTTAGCCTTTATCCTGATAAGGAACATCCCTGGACATGCCCGCTCAGTTTACAGTTCATTTTTTGCTTGGTTTGGAAAAATTTCTTTAGAGGTTGGTACACTAGTCTCTTGCTTTATCTGACACAGCCTCTATTTGTGAGTGTGTGTGTGTGTGTGTGTGTGTGTGTGTGTGTGTGTGTGTGTGTGTGTACCTATAGATATATATTATGTGGGTGTGTGAATCTGACATACATTTTATCTAAATCAAAGCTATATTATTTGTGGAATGATAAGGAAAAGACTCAGAACTTTCAGTAGTAGTAAAATATTTGAGTGTTTTCAAAGTCTCATTTTAAAATGACTTGACATAAATGACTTTCAGAATATTCTCAGCATTGTCTTAAGCTTTCAAGCACCACCAAGATCCTGAGATCAAGAGAGAAAAATATTAGAACAGATATAAATGAAATCAAGCTGAGGGATTTTGCTTTTTTTTGTTCATCTCCATAATTAAATATTATATTACTGGAATTCAGTTTATTGATGGTTACCATAATAAAATTTACCCTTATTATAATTGGAAATTATGGGGATAAATTTAAATTCATCAAATTTTGTATGAGATGCATAATATGAATTATCTACAAAATCAGTTTAAACAGGGTTTGAAATACATTCTGAGTAGTCTGAGCTTTATTATTTGAAATGGAATGTTTTAAAACAGTAGAATTCACATTATTATCATAACAGGTATACTTTAGAGTGTAGACTTATTAAACTGTCTCATAAGATAGGGAAAATAAATTTCTCTCTGAGTTCTTGAGTAAACGTTCTTTTATTTTCTTGAGTCTCATTTGTGAGTGGGCTGCTTAGAAGGAAGGATTCGGGCAGTAGATTCCACAGGGTGCTTCTCAGGGCCAAGAGAAAAACAAAGACAGTGGTTCAGATGTTTACACTAGGAAAAACTGTGGGCTGTTAAGGCCTCCTGTGCCTCTCTGACTGTGGCTGTCTCTCTCCCAGCTCTTTATCTGCCAGTACCACATATGGCTGGCGGCAGACACACGCGGCGTCCTGGTCCTCATCCCCGGCAACCCAGTGCTCAACATCGTCGTCAGCACGTTCATCTTTGTCTGTGTGGCCCATGAAGTTTCTCAGATCACGAATGACCTAGCACAGGTCATCATCCCTAAGGATAACTCAGCTCTCCTCAGGAGGCTGGCATGCACAGCTGCGTTTTTTGGTGGACTCCTCATCTTGTCCTCCATTCAAGATCAGTCAAGACATTAGGCTCCTGAAATCCTAAAGATGTACACTCTCAGGCTTTTGCTGTGTCTGCCCGGAGGAGCAGGCATCCGTCTGGAGATATACCAGTAACTGTAAATATGAACACATGTGCAAGAGGACAGTTGTGTGATGTCTGTTGGCCATGTGTGCTTGTATATATTGGAAATGTACATAACCATTGTGAAATACTAAAAAAAAAAAAGGCGCACCAGAATGCATCGTACAAGAGCACATGGAAAGTCCTTTCTACTGAATCTGTGTTTTTGTTTATGACTGATTTTAAGTTAACATATGAAGGCAGGGATCGATTGATTACCTTTCCAGTAAAAAGTATAGATAACATAGCTAGCTAGTGACACTGAGTGTTTTGATAATGCTAAATGTGGGTGTTAAGCCTGTCTGCACCTCTGCTCACCATGGAACTTCCTGCTTTACAGACAACTTCCCTGCTCGGAAGTGGCTGCAGTGCTGTTTCCTTACCATATGTGCAATGATGCGGAATGACACGTATGCCTTTAATGTATGTGTGTTCTTGTTCTGCTGTTACGTGTTTCCTGGAGTGGCTGTTCTTCCTAGCTGTGGTTCTCAGGTGTGCTGGCCTCAATCTTCGTACACTGTCTCACAGAGTTCTGTGAGGCTCCATCTTTTTATTATTGATGTTGTCGTCACTTCTTTTTATTAAAAAGCCAAATTTTCATTTCAATCCAAATGCTCTCCTGTCTCCTTTCCTCAAGATATGCCAGTGTAATACAGTTACCCTATGGGTCCATTTAGCCTATTTTCTCCCCACGAATTCATTTTTGCATAGCATTTCCAATGTTTGGAAAGCTCTTATTATAGCCATTTTGGCATTTCCTGTTACCCACCTCCTATTTTAAGAAAATATTTATCAATTGAGATGTGTGCAGTGTAGGAAACCATTCAAGTTGTTGTGACTGAGATGTGTTGCCATAGACAGAATGTCAAGTCAGCTGGTGACTTTGAGCAATAAGTGGGGTTTTTTTTTGTTTTTTTACAAGCTAACTGTTAGAGGTATACATTTATTTATCTGTTGTACAGATTTGATTATGATTTTTAATGTTTGAAAGATTGCACTTGTTTGCTTTTACTATGTGTGGGGTAAAATATATTTTCTGTTCACAGTATGTGAAAATATGGAGTAATTTAAACAGTAAATAAACGTTCTGTGGATGCTTATTTTTGTATTGGCAAAGTATCAATTAAACTATATGTGTTCTTTTTTTAAAAAGCTGGATTCATGAATGATTGGTTCAAATTTCTGATTCATTTCAACTTAAATTTGCATTGTCAACTCTTAGTTTGTGAGGTGGATCAGTAAGTGATGGTTGGATAAGGAATAATTTCGTTCTCAGAGCTTCTGAGGATAATCTCTTTCCGCTCAGGAAGTATAAGCATTGTGGTTTATTAGTCGTTTTGCCTGAAGATTTTAAAAGTTTATTATTTCTACAGCACTGGATTTATGTGTTACTGATGTATTCCCATTAATTGAGGAATATTTCTTGGACAGAAATGTGTGTTTTTCCTTTTCTCTCTTCTTCTGCTCTTACTTAATCTTTTGACATTTCCCAGATAGACAATTGTAATGATTCATTGCTCTGCCACCTGGACTGCAGCATTGTAGGTAGAGCATAATATAGTTATAAATCAACAAGTCCCAAGGCCTGTGACCACATTATTCTTGCTCATGTCGCTTGCCAATGAGTAGAGTGCATTTTCATTTAGCTTGTAAGTTTTATCACTTGAAAAAAGATTCTTCCTGATGAAACAATTGAAAAAGAGAGATGACTAAGTAGCTCTGTGTGTTTGGGAAGCACTTAGGTCTACAATAGTGATGCCCAGGTAAATATACAAGTTTTTCTGTCCTCCTTGAACTCAAGCCTAAAACTCAACTGGTAAACCCTGTTTCTTCATCACATGTTCTTATTCAATATGTAGCACTTTGAAATATATATAATTATATATAATAACAAAAATAATACTATAAATTAAACATAATGATTTATACTTAAAATACATTATATTCTATTTTATTTTATTTTATTTTATTTTATTTTATTTTGAGTTGGAGTCTCACTCTGTCGCCCAGACGGGAGTGCAGTGGCCGCTCCCGGCCACCGCAGCCTCGACCTGCTGGGCTCCGGCGATCCTTCCGCCTCAGCCTTCCGAGTAGCCGGAATTACAGGCACGCGCTACCACGCCCGGCTGATTTTTTGATTTATTGTAGAGATGAGGTCTCGCTGCCCAGGCGGGTCTCGAACCCGCGGGCTCAGGCAATCCACTCACCTCAGCCTCCCAAAGGCGCGGGATTACAGGCTGAGCCACCGAGCCCGGCTACATTATATTTTATATGTGGTTTTCTTAATGAATCTTAATAAGTTGCAAAAGTTCCCGCAGTAGCAGCACTTGTGTGTATGGCAGATGTCTTAATATTTTTTCTGCGTTGACTCAGATTCTGACTGGTTGCTTTACTCACTCATACCATTCTTCAGAATAAGATGTTTAACAGAATATCTAGATACGGTAAAATTGAGATTAAAACCACAGAGGGTCTCCCAAATCAGATTTTTCCATAACAGAAATCATGTTCTGAAATCTGCCATCTGGTTTCAAAAGGCACGGCTAGGCTGAATTCTACTTTACTCCTTCCTCTTTCCGTTGCCAAACCTATTTTTGTGGCTAGCCAACAGAAGCATTAAAAATCAGCCCACAGCTAAATTAATAATGTTGTGCAACATTATTAACAATAAATGGAGCTTATGTTCATTTACCATTTTATTTCCTAAGAATGACTTTGCATTGATACCTTAAAAAAGGATGCACCTGGGTATAGCCATCACTACCGTAAGCGGATGTGTTTCATGGCTTGAACTACAGACACTCTGTGCATTGCTTGATGAATTGGATGCAGCACATGTCGTCTGCTGTGTGACAGAAGCTCAGGGGCATCGCACGGGGCGACTGTGGGACTGTTGAAAGAGACTGAACTCTTCACATCATTCAAGAGAAAACGAGCTTTTCAGCTTAATCCCAAAGACTGAAAGAAAGATGGTCAATTTTTGTTGGCTATTCAATCCATCTTACCTGACTATTTCACTGCAAAGACATTCAAATATGATTGCCTAAATTAATGGCTTAATTTGTTCATTCTTAGGATAATTGTGATTTGGGGAAACTTATTTGGCCAGGTATATTCTGGTTCATCTTCTTATGCTAAAAATGGATTCTAGAAAAGGTAGTGATGGCCCAAACTGTATTCCCAGAATTGTGGACTTGAAGACTGAATTCTGGAAAAGTTTTTTTTTATTTTAAATCTTATGCAAATTTAATGACACTATCTGTTTTAACTTAATGATAGTATAAGTGAGGAGACAAATGGACATTATTTAACTGCCATTCAATATGGTGCCAAACTTAAATATGACAATATTGAAAAATCCAAATTCAACAACGTCTACAAACTTGTGTATATGTATATGAGGAATATTGCTTTAAAATATAAAACTTTTATGCAGATATTTATTCATGTTCAGAAGTAGCAATAACAAACAATTTAGGGGGAAATATGAAACTGAATAAAATAAAATGCCCTTTGTCTTTAAAAGATTTCAAAGTTAAAATTGTTCTGAACATCACAATGAAAGGTCTGACATTTTACATCTTAGTGAAAAAAAAAAGGGATATCAAGATTCTTATTTCAAGTTTAAGGTAAAACAAATCAAGAGATTAAAATGTCATAATTAGGTGTATCTTCCCTTTTTCATTTTCAAATTTAAACTATCTTCAAAATTATACATATGTATGTTTTATTAAAGATTTATACCATCATTCAGTAAAAATAAAGCCTAATTCTATATCTGGCAGGTTTTTTTTGTTGTTAATACTTAAACTTCTTCATTCTATTTTCTGTATTTCTTCAGTGAGTACTTGATTTTTGACTCTAGCCTTTTCATAACTAGGCCAATATTGGTTGGGTTTTCTTCGTTCAGGCATAAGGTCAAAGTCCAGCTGAGAGGAAGAATGAATATGCCCTCCTCTGTAAGACTACACAGGTAGGATTTGGAAGATACCTAGTATTTAAATTGGCAAGATGTGTTTTCCTAAGGTCATTCAGGAGAAACTGGTGACATTTCCAGTATTGAGACCACACGGGAACTAAGAACTCCCCATTTCCTTGATTGCCTCCTTCGATCTCATCTGCACCTCAGGACATTGTCATGGGAGAGAAGAGAGTGATGGAAAAACATGGAGCTGGAGGGTGGGAATCCAGTGCTTCCTGAGTTGTACATTACAAGGACACGGGGCTGGAGTACTTTTTAAAATGTCAGAATTTTATTTATTTTATTTTTTTGAGTCGGAGTCTCACTCTGTCGCCCAGACTGGAGTGCAGTGGCCGGGAGCCTCGACCTGCTGGGCTTCAGCGATCCTTCCGCCTCAGCCTTCCAAGTAGCTGGAACTACAGGCATGTGCTACCACGCCCGGCTAATTTTTTGATTTATTGTAGAGATGAGGTCTCGCCAAGTTGCCCAGGGGGGTCTTGAACCCACGGGCTCAGGCAATCCACTCATCTCAGCTTCCCAAAGCATGGGATTACAGGCTGAGCCACCGAGCCTGGCTAAAAATGTCAGAATTTTAAATAGAGACTATTAAGAAGTACTACACCAGCAAGAATATCCAAGAAGAGTTTTACATAGTGTGATGGGAGACGTGGGACTTGTACAACTGATATGTAGACACATTTTTAAGTTTCAAACATCACTGGAGTGCATGTAAGAATATTACAGGTTTTGGGATAGTATAGGGCACATAGAAGCAGACTTTATTATAAAAGTTAAGAGTAAGACAATTTTTTTATTTCACATTACTGGAGAAGGTAGAAATATTCTTTAAAAAGTCCTGGGACGATTGCTTAATTTGGGAGTTGGAAGCAATAAATCCCATTTTTACTGCATATCCCAAAAGAAACATGAAACATTTAATGAGTTCAATGACATAAAATAAGGACTAGCAAATGTAGGTGAATATCTCATTTCTAGATGGGAAACAACTTATTAAGAGTAAATTAAAATGTAAAGCCAGAACTGCTACTTTTCATTACACGAAAATTTAAAACTTCAGTATACCAAAAAACATAAATAGAAAAAAATAGAATCAGGAAAATTTTAGACCATGAATATTTGACCGAAATTTAATATCCTGAGTATATAGAAAGCTCTTATAGTTTAGAAACACCAAGGTGATTCCCAAAATTCAGTTGGGTTATTACTCTGTACAGAAGGTCACTTCATTCAAATACCTCAACGTACATTTTGCCAATAATTTAACTTGGAGTACCTCAGGAATTCACAGAACTCAAAGCTAGACTTGCTGTGGGTCTTTTCAGGAATTAGGGGGAGAGGGCAATTTTTTTAATGGCCACTATGTTTAGTTATGCCTTCCTTAAACATTTTCCAGACTAAAATTAAGACTGGGTTATACTGAGCAGAATTTGGAACCTAAATGACCCATCTATGTGAGAGCGCAGATTATTTTTTCTATACTAAAGATTATCCTGGCAAATCTCTGAAATATTCCCTCAAATGACTGATCATTAGACTTTCGGGTTTCTCCCCAAAAGATGTCTCTCATATACCAGCTCAATGCCCCATTAAGACCACTTTTTCCCCAGAGCACTGAAATAGCGAGCTCTGGGTATAGGATGTACAGTGCTGACCCCAGCCAGCTGGTAGCTAGCCTCTGTGGGTTTGCATATGGCAAACAGTATTTATACAGGAATATTAGGGCTTTGCTTTTGATCACTTCCTCAGATTCTTTCAAATATACCCCAGAGTTAACTCAGGCAAGCACCTAGCAAAGACCACCCGGACAGTAGCCTGCTGACTTCCACCGAGAATGTCTCTTGAGTGTGAATCCATGGTCAGCACTGCAGGACACTCCATGGAACCATTCTGTGGTGCTCCTCACGGGCTCCGCAGTGAGAGTGTTATTGACCCAGAAAGGTGGGCTCTTTGAGGCCCCTCAGGTGTCCTTTCACTCTGACCTCATTGAAGTAGTTGTGCTTCGGAACAGTTCATTTGCTACTGTCTGATGGACACCGTGACACTTACGGACACTTTTCATGTTCGCCGATAAGAAACTGGAACTAAGTTTGTGTTTTGCCCCAGAAAACCGGGCGCTTTGGTAGCCTCATTCTTGGCCTTTTTTCCTCCTCATTTACCTCAAATACCATCACGTGGCCATATTGTGCCTGGCCCTGTAAGCCGTCTCTATTCTTCCTTGAATCAAGACAGTCTGTTGGTCATAAGCTCCTCACACCACACCAGCCAGGATGAGAAAGAGAGTGTAGACCCATAGTGCCGTTTCACCTCAGTGCTCATGTGTGAAAATCCTTGTCTCCCAAGTCCTTCACCTCCTCCTTAGTGCCCCTGAGCAGCTCATAAAATGTCCTTGTAGCAAATGTTCACAGTTTTCTGCCACTCTTTTCATTAAAATGAGGCTGCATGTTCTCCTTATGCTGCTCTCGTCATGGGTTTCTCCCTTCTCAGCCAATCCCGCCCGACTGCCTGCCTGCCCACCCTCCTTCCCCTTTCCAAAGGCCTCTGTATGGCTAGAGGTTGAGCATGGGGCCTTTCTGTCCTTCTTGTCCTTCCCTCCCTCCCTCCCTCCCTCCCTTTCTTCCTTTGTTCTTCTTTTCCTCTTTTCCTTTCTTGCCTCCTCCCCTCTCCTCTTCTTCTGTTTGTAACAGCGCCAAAAATTCCAGTGGGATCTGTGCTGGTCCCTTTTCTAAAAATTGCCATTTTTGTTTCCCCCTTTGAGATTGCTGTTCTGAGGTCAGATGCCAGGCCACAACCTCAAGACAGAGCACACTGGTGCCCAGGGCAGAACAGTCACCTCATCTATGGACGTATGTCTTTCAATCACACCATCACACTGCTGACCATTTTTAGACCGTGTGCTCTCAGCCCACTAACATGTGGTCTTAGCGGCCCCTTCCTGCTCAAATAATTTCCTTCAGTCCTCAAACTGTTTGACTTCATGGCAGCAATCACACTAGCAAATGTCTGTAGGTCTCCACAGATGAAGGATTGAAGGCCTCTTGACAGTACTGTGTGTATTTGCCCCCACACTGCAGGGGCCATTCTCTTAGGAACTTGGCCAACTCTTCAGTCGACCTTCAGGCCAGAAGGTGCTAGGGGGTTCGGGAAAAATTCTGTTTCTTGTGACTGTTTACCTGGTCCTTGAGAGAATTTTGAGAGGCTGGAATAACCTGACGTGGTGGTTTCTAGAAGGAGTAAGGTCTGCCCCATGCTCAACCTCTATCCACACAGAAGCCTTTGGGAAGATGGTGGCATCTCTTTTAAGAGGGTCCAATCTATGACAAGGTGAGCAGTGACCAATGGCAAAGGAGAGAGAAACAAAAGAAACGTGGAAGGTGGAGGAGGTGCTAAGTGGGCCACTTGGGAAAAGGGGTTTGCTACTCCTTCACCCTGTCTAAGTATCCTAGAAATAGGCGATGTTGAAGACTCTTCCTCCATGCAAAGTCAGATTGTGGTGGGCTCTGAGAAACTCACGCAAAGCTGAGGAACCCCTCGAGGGAAAGCCAGTCTCGGGTGACATGAGAGGGACCCTCATCTCTGTGTCTGTTGGGTCTTTAACAGCCACACTAATACCTTTCACCACCTGTGGGATAGGAGAGTGTGTGTAACACCATCTTCTTCGGTGGAGGGGTCAGCTGCAGAGTCTTCCACTTGGCCGTATCACCCATGCCAGCTTTTGCCCACAGGCAAGGAGCCCAACCGCAGCTGACTCCAGCCTCCAGGTATGTACACTCCAATTATACGTCTAGGAAATGGCCACTGGGTGGGTCCACAAACTCAGTTAACCTACTTCAGCTGAGGACCCGTCTACCACTTAAACTTTGGATGTCCACCCTCCGAGGGCCGTGAACACACTTTGGGTCTGTGAATATCAATGTCAAATAGCCCTCAAACTGTCTGGCTTCACGGCAGCAATCACACTAGCAAATGTCTGTGGGTCTCCACAGATGAAGAGCTAAAGGCCTTTTTACAGTACTGTGTGTATTTGCCCCCACACTGCAGGGGTCATTCTCTTGGGAACTTGGCCAACTCTTCAGTCAATGGGCTCCAGGTCTGTGCACAGTCAGATTGGAGCACTAGGCAAGGGACTGGAACCTTGTGCCGGGCTCCCGCCCTCAGCTTCCCACCTTCTGGTTATAGATGCCGATTGAGTAGCCCGGTCGTTCTATTAGGGGAAATGTTGGTTTGGGGCTTGCTGGTTACTTGCAAACAAAGAGTTGAATATGACACCAGACTTAGGACAGCAAGGCAGAGTTTTGTTGCAAGTAAAGCAAAGCAAAATTTTTAATGTAAGCTGGTACACTTGTAAGAATCAAGAGGAACGGCTGTTTAGAGAGCGAGTTAGCCCATTTATTTCTTTCATTTGGTTTTTTATAGTTTATTTATTTATTTTTGTTCTAACGGACTCTGGTTTTGGTTGGTTAATTCCCTCTCAGGCTTGATTTCCCTTTTTATGGTTAGGTCATAAATTCTTCATATGACCTTTGACATAAACTAAGATATTGTTAATTTTTACCTTGTTAAAGTTACAAGTGTCTTTAAACAATTTGGGGGCTACATGTCTTCTATCTTTTTATAATTTATTACCAATACAGGTAATGAGCTCTAGTTTACAAGACCAAGCTAATGACTAATACAAAACATAAGTTTGAAAAAGTTTGCATTTTTAGGATTTTAGGGAGTTTCAAAAGAGTCCAACAAGATTGCTCCTTAGCTGAGTTTACAGATGCTTCTTTACAGATGCGTAGCTTCTCCACGCCTCCTGGTTACTGGTGGTTTAATAGGGCTGGTTGTTCTCTTTCAAACATCAGCTGTGATTTACTAGCTAAGGTCAGGTTCCCTAATGAATTGGTCAAGATTACATCCAGAAAGGGGAAAACCACATTCCAAAGGGCATGGAAAAGAAGACGACAAAAAAAAAAAAAAAAATAGTGCCCTTTTAAATCCAAGTGCCTTTTGCACTCAGCCTAGCTCACCATAAAAGAAAATTTCTAAAATAAGTAAATCACTAAATGCTGTGTCAGCTGCCTTCCCGTTTCTTTCCTGTCCCCCATTCACTCCCTGCTCGTATCTGCCAACATCTCTCTACCCACGTGCCTTTCCCCTAGGGACACTATGTGTTATTATCTGTCTCCACTACTTTTTGCTGTCAAGACCCTTTGGTTTCCCCTAAGACTCTGGTGGTAACAGTAACTCCTGACAGTTGTCTGCAGTGACGCCATCTGGGCTCTAATGTTTGGGGACCTACCAGCTTCACTAGTGAGTAGCAAGCCTCACTCTGTGTGTCTCCCCAACCCTCGTTTCAGAGTCCTGGGCTTGATGTCAGGGTCACAGGCCTGCCTTAGCTGAGCACTTAAACAGCTCTGGTGCTCGGTGACCCTAGTCATTACATCCTTAACCTACCCCTCAGCTGCATTTGCTCTCCTACTGCAGGACATATGCTCCCCAAAAGGTCCCATGGCTGTGACACAACCTGTTAACTGTCCTCAGTCCATAGAATGGAGTCATAACTCACCATCTCCACTGTCCTAGTAGGTCTTTTTCTTTCCAAAACCTTAAAGTGCCTCAGTGATGGCACTAGGAAGGGTGTCACCCTCACCAGCACATCTTCGCAGGTCACCACCACAGGAAACCCCATCAATGAAGTCAGCACCTCACACCAAAGACTCAGATTCACATTCTGCCAAGCAAGGGTTTCCTGAGCCTGCCGAGCCCAGTGAGCCCGAGTGAGCCATGCCCCAACCTCATCTCACCTTGTACATTCTTGGACCACTCCAGGCACCAGCCTTGTCAGTTGGGTTTCAAACGAGTTGCAGAGGGAAAGGTAAGGGGGAAGGCGCCACACTTGACAAAGAATGTCTTTAGGTCACATGCAGGCCCGACATCTGCACCCATGCATCACCCAGGCCTGACATCTGCACCCATGTGTCCACACAGTCTGACATCTGTACTCATGTGTCACGTAAGCATGACACTTGCACATGTCACACGGGCTGACCATCTGCACCCACATGTCATGCAGGCCTCACATCTTAAGGATAACTGGGTAGGAAGAGCTTCAGAGCGCAGAGCAGCTCATGAAAGTCTTGTTGAGGATGATGGGAACCCCAAAACTAAGATTTCCTGTGGGACATGTCGGTGCTGAGCAGGAGAAGCTGCGTCCTCCTGCTGTGCTGGTCACTGACTGGTGCTGGCAGCCCAGGAGGGCCGGAAGTAGTGCCAGCGCTGAGATCCCAGGTCTAGTGGCTGAAGCTGGTGGTCTATTTAGTATCTTCCCCAAATGTGGGTATTTTGAAGGGTAAGCTTAGCAGTGCATTTTATGGCAACGACAAAGAACGAGGGGTGTGTTTGTAATTAATATCAACAACCCATAATCCATGTACCTGCATCAGAGCGCCAGAAGGAAAACTGGGAAGAGTCTCATACATACGAGAATTCTTAATACAGTGAACCTAGAATTTTAAATAAGCAAAGAAAGGAGGGAAATAAAATACAATGAGATGTTTATCGAATCTCTGATATAAAAAGATCAGCTTGCGCGAATAAACAAAAGAAAGCAAAATTTGCAAGCGATTATAACACTTATAAAATATTTATCTTAGTCAAAAGAAATGCCCTAAACAAAATTATGAAACTGAAAACATTTTTAAAAACCAATAGGCCAGAGCCGGGCTCGGTGGCTCAGCCTGTAATCCCGCGCCTTTGGGAGACTGAGGTGAGTGGATTGCCTGAGCCCGCGGGTTCGAGACCCGCCTGGGCAGCGAGAACTCATCTCTACAATAAATCAAAAAATCAGCTGGGCGTGGTAGTGCATGCCTGTAATTCCGGCTACTCGGAAGGCTGAGGCGGAAGGATC